>NW_022680598.1:0-110897 GCF_009764315.1 Trachypithecus francoisi | reverse complement strand
GTTTCTGGTGTGATCAATGAATCTGTTTAAAAGACTCACACCTTTAACCAAAAGAGGGCAAAATTCTTTATTCCTCTCTTCCTGCTCTTTATTATTTCTTTTTTTTTTTTTTTGCCTTTTTGTTTTTTGTGGTTTCCATTATCTTACAAAAATATATTTAAGGACTTGCTGTGTGGATTCCTCTTAACCACCATATAAACTACTCTTTTTTTCCTGTGCCCAAATGAATTCCTAGATTTTACTCAAATACCATTTAGAGAGTTTTAAGGAAAACACATGTATTTCATAGAGCTGGGTGAACAAGAGTGAGTGATACTGTTATGCAAGGAGAGTTACTGAAATTACTAAAGATAATTTGGAGAACTAAAGTTTGTGTGCTAATTTTCAGTGTGAAAAAACAGTTGATGAGAAGAAAAGTAAATTCTGTGAAGCTGATGTCTCCAGTGACCTTCGAAAAGAAATAGAAAATCATTATAAGCTTCCTTTACCTGAAGATTTCTATCACTTCTGGAAGTTCTGTGAAGAACTTGATCCTGAAAAGCCATCTGGTGAGTTGCTCCAGAATCATTCTTGTATCAATGGAAAAAGTAATGTAATAGGAAACGGGCTGGGTGTGGTGGCTCATACTGTGTAATCCCAGCTGAGGGAGGGGGATCGCCTGAGGCCAGGAGTTTGAGACCAACCTAGTCAATCTAGTGAGACCTCTTCTCTAGAAAAAAATTAAAAAAATAAAAAAGCTATGCATGGTTGCATGTGCCTATAGTCCCAGCTACTTGGGAGACTGAGATGGGAAGATCCCACCTTGAGCCCAGTAGTTCAAGGTTGCAGTGAGCTCTGGTCACTCTAGCCTCGGTGACAGAGCAAGACCCTGTCTCTAACACATACAATAATTGCCCAGGCATGGTGCCTTATGCCTGTAACCCCAGCACTTTGGGAGGCCGAGACAGGGAGATCACTTGAGGTCAGGAATTTGAGACCAGCCTGGGCAACACAGTGAAACCCTGTCTCTACTGAAAATACAAAACTTAGCTGGACATGGTGGTGCACACCTGTAGTCCCAGCTACTCGGGAGGGTGAGGCATGATCATTGCTTGAACCTGGGAGGCAGAGGCTTCAGTGAGCCAAGATTGCGCCACTGCACTCCAGCCTGGGTGACAGAACGCAAGACCTTGTCTCAAAAAAAAAACAAAAAAAAAACCCTAACCAAGAATATTAACAGTTCATAGAAAAGGAATATTTTCCAAGATGTTTCTAGTAAGAGAAAATATAGTAAGAAATATAGATTAATGCTATAGTAATGCCACTGTCACCTATTTTATTGGCAAAGGTAAATTTCATCACGTTCTGGGGGAATGTGAAGGAAAGTAAGTACTTTCATTATGTTGCAGGACTTTGAATATGATTTAACAGTTCTGCTTCCAAGAACTTGTCTTATGGATTAGATAAACTAAGAAGTATGTTTGAGGATATTTAAACAAAAAAATGGGAAATGGCTTAAATGCCTACCAATAACACATATATTCAGTAGATCTTCATTGTTTTAAAAGCATGAAGCAGATTTTTAGGAAATAATAAACTATCATGCCTGAAATATGTTAAGTGAAAAAGAACAGTCTATAGAGTATGCTACCATTAGTATTTTTTAAAGGGGGAGGGGGAGTACACATATATCCCTGTATACTTTTCTATTTGCTTACTTTGTCTCTGAAAGGAGAAAGAAACTCTTAATGGGCTGTGGTCATTACTTTGCACTATATACCTTTTGCACGGTTTAAATTTTTTAACTAGTAAGCACTGTCTTACATTATTGATGGAAATGTATATTTATACATATTCTGAATTTTGCCAATAGATCAGAACTGTGTAGCAGTTTCTTTAAAAAGTCATGTCTGTGTACAAACATTAGCAAAGATGTTCACTGAAACATTTTTAGAACAGAAAAAAGAAATAGTAAATGTCCATCAGTAAGAGAATAGATGGTTACCTCTTTATAATGCAGTATCATGCCCTATTAAAAATCATGTAAAATAACACTGAATAGCATGGAAAATATTTGGAAAATTTAAGTGGGTCAGGATGGAGGACAAAAGCAGATTACAAAACAATCCATCTCAGTTTGTTACATATTTGTATCTGTTCATGGGAGTGGAGAGTATGGAAATTTGTTACTGTATACTAGACTATTAACTGTGTTATCTTTGACTAATGAGATGGATGGTTTTAGTTTTCTTGTTGCTGTAAAAATTACTGTATTCTCTCCTAAGCTCCACTTGAGCTAAACAGTTTTTCCTGTCCAATTATCTCCATGCTTCTATTCACGTTATTACCTCTTCCAGGAATTTTTTTGCTTTCTTCATCCTTGCCTCCTTATAAAACTGGGTCCTGCCTAGAGTTCTCCCCTTCCTCTTGGAAGCAAGGACCCATTTGAAGTTATACATTGTACATTGCACAGACTTCATGTCTTTGTGGTTTAGTAGTACTGACTGTGATCTGTGAATAGAGAAGGCATATGGAATCATCTAGGGTTAGGGTTGGCCAAATAGATTGTCAAAGAGTCAAGGGAATCTGGTGTGCTAGCTGAGGTAGAGGAAAGGGGGATAAGAAGTGTTTTTTACTTTTTTTTTTTTTTTTTTTGGAGACAAAGTCTCACCCTGTCACCCAGGCTGGAGTGCAATGGCATGATCTCATTTCACTGCAACTTCTGCCTCCTGGGTTCAAATGATTCTTGTACCTCAGCCTCCCAAGTAGCTGGGATTACAGGCGTGAGCCAGCACACCTGGCTAATTTTTGTATTTTTAGTAGAGACGGGGTTTTGCCATGTTGACCAGGCTGTTCTCAAACTCCTGACCTCACGTGATCAGCCCGCCTCACCCTCCCAAAGTGCTGGGATTACAGGTATGAGCCACCGTGCCTGGCTTGTTTTTTCCTATTCTTAATCCACACATTTTTGCTATCTTTCTCTCCCTTAACCTGTGTGTGCTACAAGTATTTGAGGCTAACTGCAGTGTGGTAATGGGCCTGTAGAAATGCTAACCAGTCTTGCTTTGGCTAAAATAAGAAACAACAGCAATGTTTGAAATGTTAGGCTAATTCAGTGGTAAATTTAAGAGGAAATCCCAAACGTAAATACCACTTTTCCTGTTACTCTGACTTTTCTATTGAATGTTTATAACTGACATCTTCACACATAACTCAAGATTTTCTTTTACTTTAGAAACTTTTAAAGACAATTGCTTAGAAATAGTTTACTAACTGAAAGCATTATTTCCTATCTGTCTCCAGAAAGTATTGTCTAAATTTATTTTCTTTATAGATTCACTTTCTGCAAGCCTTGGACTTCAATTAGTTGGTCCTTATGATATCCTTGCTGGAAAACATAAAACGAAGAAAAAATCAACAGGCCTGAATTTTAACCTTCATTGGAGGTTTTACTATGATCCTCCTGAGTTCCAGACCATTATTATTGGAGATAATAAAACTCAGTACCACATGGGGTATTTCAGGTAAAGGATCTTTTCTTCACCTCTAAAATACAGCTGCTGTCCTGCTAATGAGGATACATAGTTATTCACTAGCCTCACCTATTGCGGAATCTGGCCAGCAGCCCGCAATGCAACGGGTCTCTCTCTTTGTTACCAGGAGGATCGGCAGGTCGAGAAATAATAGACAAACACAAGATAGTGAAAGCTGGGTTCAGGGGGGTCACCGCTTTCTCGTCCCACAGTGCCTCCAATACACTGGAAATACCAGTGTTTATTATTAAGTTTAGTGAGGTTGGGGGTAGGTTAGTGAGGGATTTAGGGTTGTTTGATTATGAGGTGAGATGGTCACGTGGGAATGAAGTAATTCTTTAACATAACATTTGTGTGCAGAAGTACAGTATATAGAGATAAGAATTTACAGTATAGTGTGTGCATCAGTCATTTCTAACAGAGCCTTAAAACAGAACCATGGTCTTTCCATAACCTGTGATTAGCAAGATATTAATCAGCAGTAACAGTTGTAACAAAAGCTGATTACAAACAATCCATAGAAACAGGACATGAAGCTAGACAACCGATTAGACCAGAAATTCTCAGAAGGGAGTATGTCTTAACCCTAAAGAGGCCTAGAAGAGCCGTGGCAAGATGAGGGCGTTTATAGCCCTATCTTATCCATATGGACAGGCGCCCCGCGTGCATCCATTTATAGGCTCTCCACGAGGGTCACATTCCATTTCCAGAGCTATGAACATCTGCTTTTACGGGATAGGAATTTTGGTGATGTGAAACCTCCCTGACTGCACGTCCATTCATAGGCTTTCTGCAGGGGGAAGCACATCACATGCTGTTGCCTCATTCTGGCAGTCCAACCTGGCATTGTCTTTATACAATCCTGCATGCAATTTTGTATTTGCAATAATAGGAGCATTTCATCTTTTATTTCGTAGCAATAGTTTCAGGGGGTCTCCCTACATCTCCCCCTTTTCTCTGATTTAAATGAACCATAGCAATCATAGCTTGCTGCTGATCACGATTGGATTGAAGAATATTTTTTCCAATTTTACACATGAACAATAAACTAATAGCACAAATTATACACAGAACAAAATTAACGATAGTGCCTCCTCCCAAAGATTTTGCCCATTGAATGGGGTTGAGATTAGATGACCCCTTACAGACACCGTCTAAAACTTCAGCACCAGGTAAAGCAGTTAAGTGTGCTTGAGAGGCCTCAAAAATCTGTTCTTTTAGCTTGCTTATGTCTAAACTTAAATTATCTTCACTTCCTTGTAAATGACATTTTACTGATTCTCAATTGTGAACAGACTCATTATATTGGAACAGAGTTATACAAAAATCAGAAGTATTCCAATCACATTGCATTTGTAATCTATGTTCTAGACTCATAATTTTATCTCCCATCCATATAACCGTTTGTCTTAGATCATTAATTCGATTGACCAATTTTTTATCAATACTTGACTGAGAATTCCACATCCGAGTAGAATTTTTTTGCCATTTATCCACAAAATGAACAGCGTGAATAGATTGATGTAATGCAACTCCGGCAGTAGCAGCAGTTGCAGTAACAGCAATCAAGCCCGTTATTACTGCAGTTAATGTAAAAATAAATCATTTACTCCTTTTAAGAATTTTGTGTAGAATATTATTAGTAACATGGATAGAAGGGGAAGATTCCCAAGGCCTATGTAAGGCTACGGGGAACCAAATACCTTTGCTGGCTCTGACTGTTAAAATACTATGATACTGATTAAAGGATGAGTCAATACAAGTATACAAGTAACAATTAACACAGGTAATTATGTTGGTGTTTGAACTAGTATGCATCTTTCCTACTAATAACATATATGGTGGTTTAACACAACTTTTAAGTGGTATAGTTTTGTTGGATTCCATATAGATAGTATATATATTTTGGGATGGTATTCTTTTTTTTGTGAATGTGGGGTGGGGGAAATAGGTTGTACGAGAGGTGATGGGGGGACATTAGCAATGGGGGGGTATAAGTCCTCATAGTCTTTACTATCCCGTCTTTGAATTGACCTTTTGACGATTGCCATAGTGATATTTTTGGCTGTGTGAAAATAGTAGTGTAAATCAATCTGTTATCTTAGTTTTCGAGGTGACAAGGTGGATTTACTTATAACACTTTCTCCAGCCCAAACTCTCATACCAGTCATAGCTATGGTTAATCTCCATAATTCTGGCCGGGCGCGGTGGCTCAAGCCTGTAATCCCACCACTTTGGGAGGCCGAGACGGGCGGATCACGAGGTCAGGAGATCGAGACCATCCTGGCTAACACGGTGAAACCCCGTCTCTACTAAAAATACAAAAAAACTAGCCGGGCGAGGTGGCGGGCGCCTGTAGTCCCAGCTACTCGGGAGGCTGAGGCAGGAGAATGGCGTAAACCCGGGAGGTGGGGCTTGCAGTGAGCTGAGATCTGGCCACTGCACTCCAGTCCGGGCGACAGAGCGAGACTCCGCCTCAAAAAAAAAAAAAAAAAAAAAAAAATCTCCATAATTCTGAATGTTCAGGTCCTAAGTGGGGAACAATGAGCCTTGGCTTTGGAGTGGCAACCCCTGCCCCTTTCCACTTAAAAGGAAAAAAGGAGTTAAATATACGATATAATAGGGGAGGGTTATCACTACTTTTTTGGTAAGTAATATCATAGGGAAAATGTTGATAATCTCTGTGACCTTAACGGCAATCATTAGTTATATGACCTTTAGGAGCCCAATCAACAATGGTATAGTGAGAAGAATTAAATAACACAGTTTCTTCTGGACTAACACAATCCTTCCATATTAATTTGTCAGCATTTGAAGACAAGTTCAGGGGACACGCAGTTCCTAAAGGCTTATATTGGAATGTGTGAATATAATCAGTGATTCCTATTTTGATCTGTCTTAGAGGTTTTAATGAGAGCCCTGATACCAAGTATCCTACAGGAGGGACAGAGTGACTAGATGGTAGTGTGACTGCCCAAGTTTGAATATCTAATGAGAGACATCCATTAGTGGGTCTGAGGCACAAAGGTGGATACCTACAACCTAAAGTGATATTGGAAGGGGTTCCTTCTTCGGAAGGTTGGGCAGGACGACGATCATCTACAGAACCAGGCACCCAAACACCATCATTAACATAGACCTTGATAGGAGCATGCATCCATGTCATGGCTCAAATAAGAAGAGGAAAAGGAATATAGGCCCAATATGTATAGTTTTTAGCAGTCTGTGGGGTGACAGAGGGTAGAAGGATCAGTGTCATCAGGAGGAGGCAGAGGTTGAGGCAGACCTGGATCGCTGCAGACAAGTTGTTCAGGATGACGGACTGGATTGTCTGTCGTAAACGAGTTAGCGTGGTCATTTTCTTCTTTTTGACCATTGGATGTGTTAGTTATTTCCTGCTGTAGCATTTTTTCAGCAAAGTTCTCTGTCTTGTTGTTGCATGCATCGTCAGGACATAATTTCAGGTGTCTAACAGGAATCCAAACAGGAGATTGATGTTCACCTGGGGAAACACAAGCATAGCCTCTTCCCCACGTTAAAATAGAATCTTTTGACCATATATTTGATTGAACATCTTTCCACCATACTTCCCTTCCATGGTTTACCGTGGGACAGTTACCAGAGAAATGTTTTTCAGCAGCAATAACAGAACTAGATTTAGGAATATTAAGAAAAATTAACGTGAGCAATTCCAAGTTTAGTTGTGTGTGAGTGGTAGACAACTCCTTATCCCCCTCTTTTTGTTTAAGTAATTGTAATTTTAAAGTTCTATTCTTTCTACAAGAGCTTGGCCTTGTGGGTTATAAGGGATACCAGTAATATGTTTAATATGCCACTGATCAAGAAAATTTTTTAAAGTTTTACTGCAATAGGCTGGACCATTGTCTGTTTTGAGCTTACTAGGAATTCCCATAACTGCAAAACATGAAAACATATGTTTTTTAACGTGAGAAGTGGCTTCTCCGGTTTGACACGTAGCCCAGATGAAATTGGAAAAGGTGTCAACTGTGACATGCATATAAGCTAATTTTCCAAAATAAGGAACATGAGTAACATCCATTTGCCAAATAGCATTAGGATAAGACCTCGGGGATTAACTCTGGGAGATTGTGTGGGTAAGACAAGAAACTGACATTGAGAACAGTGTTGTACAATTTGTTTAGCTTGTTTCCAACTGAGAGAATATTTATGTTTAAGACTTGAGGCATTAGTATGAGTTGATGAAATTGTTCTGCATCTGCAATGGCTAGAGAAACTAGAGTATCAACTTTATGATTACCACTCGATGAAGGTCCAGGTAAATTAGTATGAGATCGAAAGTGAGTGATGAAAAAAGGGTGGTTTCAGTTTCGGACAGTTTTTTGTAACAAAGGGAACAAGGAAAATAGATTAGTGTCAGTAATATTTTTGATGGTAGCTGTTTCTATTGCCTTAGTGGCATGGACTACATAAGCTGAGTCAGAGACAATATTAAGAGGCTGATCAAAATCCTGTAATGCAGAGATAACAGCAAACAACTCTGCTTTTTGAGCAGAATTGTATGGAGTAGAAATGACTTTATCTTTTGGTCCTGCATACCCTGCCTTTCCATTACTGGATCCATCAGTAAAAATGGTAACAGCTGCCTCTAGTGGTGATGAACAAGTAAGTTCTGGTAGAATCCAGGAAGTATTTTGTAGAAATTGAAATAATTTTGACTTAGGCAAATGATTATCAGTAGTGCCAATGAAGTCAGCCAGATTAGTCGGCCCGCACAAAAATGTGGAAAAGGCATTTTAAACTTCATTTTTTGATAAAGGGACCACAATAATGTTTGGATCAAAGCCGTTGATACACTAATGTCCTAATCCAATCAAAGTGGCCATTTGATCAAGATATATTGAAAGAGGTTTAGAGGCTGAATTAGGAAGAAGTACCCATTCAACTAGAGAATCATTTTGTACTATAAGTCCTGTAGAAGAGTGGATGGAAGGAAAAACTAAAAATTGTAAAGGCAAATTTGGGTAGATACAAGAGACTTGTGCCTCTCTCACTCTTTGTTCTACAAAGACAACTCTTGTTTTGGTGGTTTAGATAGAGGGCAAGGGCTGTTTCAATCTGTATCTCCTGATAGAGTGGCAAATAGATGAGATAATGCATAAGTAGGGATGCCTAGGGTTGGTCTGAGATAATTGATGTCACCTAGTAGTTTTTGAAAATCATTTAAGGTGTTTAAATTGTCAGTACGAAGTTGGACTTTTTGGGGCTTAATGGAGCGAGCTTCTAGCTGCATTCCTAAGTATAGAAAAGGAGTGGCTTGTTGAATTTTATCAGGAGCAATGTGGAGTCTTGCATTGGCAACAGCTAATTTTAAAGAGGTAAAACATTGAATTAATTCATCTTTAGTGGGAGGAGCAATCAGTATATCATCCATATAATGAAAAATGTAATTATTTTTAAAAGTCTGTCGGACAGGTTGTAACACAGTACTGACAAACAACTGACAAATAGCAGGACTGTTAATCATTCCTTGAGGTAAAACTTTCCATTGATATCTGGCTGTGGGAGCTGAATTGTTAATGGAAGGTGTAGTGAAAGCAAATTTTTCATGGTCTGACTTGTCTAAAGGAATACGAAAAAAGCAGTCTTTAAGATCAATGATAATTAAAGGCCATTCCCTAGGAATCATGGAGTGGGAGGGCATACCGAGTTGTAACACCCCCCATAGGTTTAATAACTGCATTAACGGCTCTCAAGTCTGTTACCTTCCTCCATTTTCCTGATGTTTTTTGTGCAACAAACAGGCGAGTTCCATGGAGACAAGGAGGGCTCCATAGTGTTTGCTTGTAGTAAGTCATTAATGGTTTCAATTAATGCCTCCAACTTGTGTTTGGAAAACATCCACTGCTCTACCCAGAGAGGTGACTCATACATACATTGTGCAGGGGCAGAGGAAGAGAAGGAGAGTGAGGGAGCCAAGCCTTTCTCTGAAAGAAGGGGTCCTGGAACGTCGAAAGAAACAGTAGGCTTAGAAGAGGGGAGAGGTTCAAAAGGATGAGAGGAATGAGAAACAGGCCATTCAGATGAATGCCGTACATCCTCCTCTGGCAGAGGGGGCAACGGCTTAGTAGAAGAAGAGTTAACATATACAAGTTCCAAGATTGGAGGCAGAGGGAGGGGATCATCTCCAGGTTCCTCCTCTTGGGGAGAAAACAAGGAGAGATCGAATTCTTCCTCATGATCAGAAGGAGGGCTAGTAGGGGGGTCAGCTACCCGAGGTAAAGGGAGCGGCTCACCATCTGCGTTAACTTGTGGCAGTTGAAGAGGATCACCAAACTGAAAAGGAAGTAAAGCAACACGAATAAGAGCCCAGTCAATCCAAACAGAAATAGGAAGTAAAACACCATCTCTCATGAGTTGGCAGAGCGTGGCGCCAACTCTATCCCAGTCTGATAGGTCCATAGAACCTTTGTCAGGGAACCAAGGAAAATGTTTTACAATTGTCTGAAATAAGAGAATAAGGTTATTGGAATCAGCCTTGATTCTATCCTGTTTAAGAAGTTTAATAAAATACAGATAAGCCTGGTGTTTAGACTGTGATTGTCCCATAATAACCTTGGAATAATACCAGTTGACAAACCCGAAAAGAGGGGAGAGTTGGAAAAAGCATACCTGGAGACCTTACTGTTGAGACTGAAGACTAGTTGTCATGAACCCGTACTCAGAGTGCACTGAGCAGAGGAACAAAGAAGGCCACCTTGGGCGCCAGATATTGCGGGATCTGGCCAGCAGCCTGCAATGCAACGGGGCTCTCTCTTTGTTCCCGGGTGGATCAGCAGTTCGAGAAATAATAGACACACACAAGATAGTGAAAGCTGGGTCCAGGGGGGTCACCGCCTTCTGGTCCCGTGTGCCACCAATACACTGGAAATACCAGTGTTTATTATTAAGTTTAGTGAGGGCGGGGGTAGGTTAGTGAGGGATTTAGAGTCGTTTGATTATGAGGTGAGATGGTCACCTGGGAATGAAGTAATTCTTTAACATAACATTTGTATGCAGAAGTACAGTATATAGAGATAAGGATTTACAGTATAGTGTGTGCATCAGTCATTTCTAACAGAGCCTTAAAACAGAACCATGGTCTTTCCATAACCTATGATTAGCAAGATATTAATCAGCAGCAACAGTTGCAGCAAAAGCTGGTTACAAACAATCCATAGAAACAGGACATGAAGCTAGACAACCGGTTAGACCAGAAATTCTCAGAAGGGAGTATGTCTTAACCCTAAAGAGGCCTAGAAGAGCCGTGGCAAGATGAGGGCGTTTATAGCCCTATCTTATCCATATGGACAGGCGCCCCCCCATGTGTCCGTTTGTAGGCTCTCCACGAGGTCGCATTCCATTCCTAGAGCTATGAACAACTGCTTTTCCGGGATAGGAATCTTGGTGATGTGAAACCTCCCTGACTGCACGTCCATTCATAGGCTTTCTGCAGGGGGAAGCACATCACACGCTGTTGGCTCATTCTGGCAGACCAACCTGGCATCGTCTTTATACAATCCTGCATGCAATTTTGTATTTGCAATAATAGGAGCATTTCATCTTTTATTTCGTAGCAATAGTTTCAGGGAGTCATCCAAGGTGAAAGGCATATTTTCCCCTGCTGATGGATGGATGAGTCATCTGTTGTTCTTGCTGTTACCATTTTCACCTTCCCTAGGATGGGTAAACTCTAGGTTTAATCTCACTGATTTTTCCTTTCCTGGTAAACTTTTTTCCCTTTTGGGTTCAGAAGAGCGCGTGTGGCCCAAGAAAGATAATTTAGAGCAGCTGTGCTTAATAAACCGTGTACTGCCAGGTGCCAGAGTGGCAGATGGTAGTTAAGAGTGGTCTCTGGAGTCACACTGGTCCTCTTATTTATTATCTGTGTGACCCTGTATCATTAGTGACTGTGACTTTCTGTGACTCGGTTTCCTGTCTGGTAACAATAGGGATAACTGTACATACCTGATAGGAATATTATGAGAATTAAATGAATGCATGCAAAATACTTAGAAGGTTAAGAAATAGAGAAACTCCAGGAGGAAAATTTGTCCGTTTGTACCAGTAGAGATGCTATTCTTTAAAGTGAAGATTAAATGTAAGGTAATAGAAGGAACATTCCCAGGGAGAAGTGCTGTGGTACAGTAGAATGCACCTGGGGCTACGAATTGAATTATACTGTAGCCAGCGTCCTGACTTACTAGGACCTTGGCTGAGTGATTTAACCTCTCAGTATTTGTTTCCTCAATTTTAAAATAAAAGGATTTGGTTATACACATGAATAGGATCCTTTCATCTCTAATGTTTTACAAACCTTTTTCTTGTTTTTCCGTTTTTTTGTATTTGAGTATAAAAGCAACTAGGTCCTAAGAATCTTAGTTTTAGGTTCTGTTATATAAGATTTATCATAGATACTCCTAAGAAACTTGGAGCTTAAAACTTTTGTTTCATTTAAAAAAAAAAATGCCCTTATAAAAAAAAAAGGCCTCAACCTAGATCCTTGGGAGGGACCTGGCTTTCCTTTTTGAAAGATATTTTACTGAAGAGCTAAAAAATGACTAGTGTGGGGTTAGCAGATCAAATAATTTGAAGTAGACCATGCCGTATTCCTAGCACTACAATGTAATCATCCTATTTGTGACAGAGAAAGGTAAAAAAGTATAATAATAGGATGATGTACCTATAATTTGAATAATTTTGAGCTATTGAAATGTCTTTGTAATTTTCACAGCTATTGTCCATTGTTTGAGGTTGTTACCTACTAAACTGAAAACATTTATTCCATATCTACTACATATACACCAGCAACCGTATAAATGTAAGCCTAACTTTGCAATATTTATAATACTGTAGTGATGGAATTTTTTAACATGTGGTATGTAAATGTGCAGATTTTATGCGTGTTGACAACATAATTTTTCAGCTTGCAAAATGGGACTGCAATATTACATTTTTCACTTAAGCAATTTTTTACATCTCTGTTGTTGCTTTCTAAAATGAATATGAATGCCATCTTTTATGACTGCAACTTGCCTTTTCCATTACGGACATTTTTGTTTGATGTAATCAATAAACTTTAGTATGATTAAAAAAAAAAGGCCTCAAAAAAGGAAAAAAAAATAGGTGTAAATTGTTGTCTATAGACCTGAAATCCCACTTGCCTGATAATATAAATTAAGGGCAGCTAAATTTTTGATGTCTTTTGCTTACACAGGGATTCTCCTGATGAACTTCCTGTATATGTTGGTATAAATGAAGCAAAGAAAAATTGTATAATTGTTCCAAATGGAGATAATGTATTTGCTGCAGTCAAGTAAGAATATTTTATTTCAATTTCTCTTATATTTATATATTTTATATATTTTATTTCAATCTCTCTTATATACTATATTAGTTTTATATTATAAAATATATATATAATATATAATTTATATATTTATAAATATATATATAATTTATATATAATATATAATATATATATAATTTATAAATATATATAATTTATAATATATAAAATATATATTTTATATATTTTATATATTTTATTTCAATCTCTCTTATATACTATATTAGTTCATTACAAGGGGGTTTGAGGGGCAGGGCGCAGTGGCTCACAACTGTAATTCCAGCACTTTGGGAGGCTGAGGTGGGCAGATCGCTTAGGTCAGGGGTTCAAGACCAGCCTGGACAACATGGGGAAACCCCATCGCTACTCAAAATACAAAAATTAGCTGGGGGCATGGTGGCACACACCTGCAATCCCAGCTACTCAGGAGGCTGAGGCAGGAGGATCTCTTGAACACAGGAGGCAGAGGTTGCAGTGAGCCGAGATAGCGCCACTATATTCCAACCTGAGTGACAGAGTGAGACTCTCTCTCCATAAAAAACCAAGCGGATTTGAGGCAAGCCCATAACTGTAGCTTTCTAGAGATAATTTCCATGACTTTTGCAGGTAGTCTTATCTATACTGTTATTTTGTCACTCTTCACCAAAAAATACACCTCTTATGTAACTATTTTACTTAAAGAAAATAATACTTGACCTCAGGTATTCCATGGCAACATGAACAGTTTTGTTAGACATCTGATTTTAAACGCTTGTTAGGAGTTCATTACTTGTATACAGTTCAAACAGAAAGGCTTAATAAAGTAAAAAGAGGTGGTCATAAAATCCTTGGAGGGGTTGAGGGAGCAGGCTGAGCTCCCAGGAATGACAGTTGTGTGCCTCACAGTGGATTTTATGTCTCTGCCACCATCAGGAAGCTGGGAAATCGAGAACTGCTACCACAACGAGTGGCTCTCGGACCACATTATCTTTGGTTTAATCTGGGCCAGGTAAATGGATGCCCTACCCTTTGCCTCTCAGCCCGCCTGAGGCTAAGAACCAGGTGCTGGGATCTCAGCTACAGCTGCTGCACAACCCTCAGATGCCTCTACAGCTGTGCTCACTGATGGAGATCGTGGCAGCACAGCCTCTACCTGGTATCTCTTCTGCCTCAGAAATTTGAAAGTATTGCAGCTGCTTGGAAGAAGCTAGGTCCCATGTGGAGCCTGAGCTAAAGAGTAGTAAGGGAAATGCAGCAAACTTTCATGGGAAGTGGTTGGAATAGAGCTGAGTGTGCCAGTCTGCTATATCAGCCACAGACATGACTTGCAGCCATTTTACTTGTCAGCCGCTGTGTAGTTTGCATTGTAATGAAGAAAGCAAACTTTATCGCTTCAAATACAAGTAGATTATCTTTTCTTTGACCTCTTTTAGTCTCTTTCTTTGACTGTCTCTTTAAAGGGTTTTTGTTCCCTGGGATTTGATAATACAAATTTGCAGTAAAGCGAATTCAAACTAAATCAGCCTACTACAACCACTAGACTATGCTGCGGTTCATCCTGGTTTATCTACAGGGCAGCTACATTGTAGACATCCAAAAATGTTCTTTCTTTTCTAATACCTCTCAGTTTCCTATAAAATGTTGCTTGGTATTTGTAATTTATAACTTCTTTTAAACTCTTCGGATTTATCATTCAATTTAAATTGGTGCCTTCTTTATTAGAAACTCTTGTTTTCTTGGTTATTGTCTGTGTCTTGCACTAGCATGTAAGTTCCACGCGGGCAGAGGGTTTGTTTTGTGCACAGTATCTGCCCCATAGTAGATGCTCCATAAATATTAATTCTATAAATACCTTGGCATGTAGAAACACCTAATTTTTTCAGGCTGGGCAACATAGTGAGACTGTCTCTTTTTAAAAAACAAGCCTAACTTTTCATTTGTATTATTAGTCATGTTTGAATCTTTTTTAAAAAGAAAGATAACATAGTGGTGGTCATCTAACATAACCCAAGACTCTTCTGGTATCTTTTTTTTTTTTTTTTTAAGCTAATTGGAGAACACAGACAATGAAAAAGAAAAAAAAATGCATGGGCGATAATATTTATAATTTAGGTGAAGATCAGAAAGTGAGTATTTGAGGAACTACCTCCAATAATTCATCTCAAAAACAGGGGTAAAAAGTTACTTGAGATATAACTATTTTAGTACTTCTTCTTTTTTTTTTTTTTTGAGACGGAGTCTCGCTCTGTCGCCCAGGCTGGAGTGCAGTGGCTGGATCTCAGCTCACTGCAAGCTCTGCCTCCCGGGTTTATGCCATTCTCCTGCCTCAGCCTCCCGAGTAGCTGGGACTACAGGCGCCCGCCACCTCGCCCGGCTAGTTTTTTGTATTTTTTAGTAGAGACGGGGTTTCACCATGTTAGCCAGGATGGTCTCGATCTCCTGACCTCGTGATCCGCCTGTCTCGGCCTCCCAAAGTGCTGGGATTACAGGCTTGAGCCACCGCGCCCGGCCTATTTTAGTACTTCTAAGTATTATAACGGTTTTAGTTTTTTGGGTACCACCTCCTTAAATCAGCTAATCAGAACACTTGATTTCTTTATATATTTTAAAATTTATTTTTATGGCAGACTGAATAAGGTCTTTCAAGGCATACCTTTGATCAACACATTTTTATTGTCTTTAGTTGTTACTAAATCTTGTGTCTGCAAGATTTAATAGTGACTAAAGAAATGCAAACTAAGCCAGCAAAGTTTTTTTTAAAGGTTAAAGAATGGTTATAACCAATGATGGTTAGGGTATAAGAACCCTTACTGATGTGTTAATTGGTAAAACTTTTGTAGAAAGCAGTTTGAAAAATGTTTAAAAAACCATATTCTAAGATTTCTTGATAGGTGACATTGCCAGGTACTGTGTGAAGAACACATTTATACCCTTAACTTAGCAATTTCACTTCTGGCTATTTATTAAAGGGATTTTGGACCGGTACAGAAATATGTGTATTTATTACAGATTGTTTATCAAATGAAAAATTGGCAACATATCCAGCAATAGGGAAGATTAGGTACATATAAACTATCCATATACTATAATACCTTGTTATTGATTTGTTGAATTTGTTATGAAGTGGGCAAATAACAATAATGTAGAATGATTCCATTTCATACTGTCTAATGCATATGGAAGTAAACATAATTTTTAAATATCCTTGAACAACAAAATTAGGAATTTTTTTTTTTCCTTCTGCCTTATTTTTTTCCTAAAATAGCTGAGGTAAATAGTTTTGACCTTGGGTCAGGGACCCTTAGGGTCAAAACTATTTGTGATAATAAAATGTTATTTTTGCACCAATGGCACAAAGGTAATGGTGGATAATACTGTTGTCACCTTGGCAGGAATCAAGGTAGTGCCACCAGAGTAGCAGCAGTCGTTGCATTATTCACAGCAGGAACATGCAAATGTATTTAAAAATGTTTGTGATGGAGCCAGGCATGGTGGCTACTCAGGATGTTGAGGTGGGAGCATTGCTCGAGCCCAGGAGTTCAAGCTCATCCTAAGCGACGTAGCAAGACCCTGTGCCTGAGAAAAGTCAGTGATGGAGTATACATGTATTAGATGTCTGCCATTGAGTACATCTCTTTAACATTCTGTGATGAAATAGGAAATACATAGAAAGCATTTCTCATACTGAAGTACTGTGGTTTGTCTCAAGGGGGAGAAAAAGCCCTTGTGTGATTGAGTTTTGAGATGAACTTTTCCCCACTTTTGGAAAGAGTGACTCATTGACAAACTCTGGTTATTTGGGTGTAGATACTGGCAGTAATTCTCCCAAATGAACCAAAGAAAACAACTGACTGACTATATTTTTTGCCAGTGATAAAATTCCAGGTTTCAAATAAAAATTAGATTGAGAAACTTGTTATACTACTGAGCTCAATCGCTTTTTTTTCACAATGTTATGTAATGGAGTGAATTTGATATGTAAGTTTCAACACTTCCATCTGTATAACTTAGTGAACCACTATTTCCAAAGGGCTATTGCATGATGCCATATAACATGCATAGGTACAAATTCGTTTGTGTTAAATACATTCTAATGGGTTTAAAGTCACAGCACAAAATGTTCATGTTCATGGTTATGGCTTCAGTTGCACATTGCAGCTTATCTTTAAGCATCACACAGGAAAGTGTTAGAGTAGGTTTCGGTAGAGACAAAAACTTCCAGAGATAGTCATAATAATGTCATATGTATGGGAAGGCAGCTACCAAGTGCCTTCAATAGTGGCGGAGGTAAAAGAGGATATTCTCTGTGGGCTTTGATGGATGCCTAAGAACTTCCTAGAAGGAATGGGAAGAAGGATGCCTTAGGCAAGGGAGCAGTATGCGTGTGAAAGTGTGGAAATACACGGCACAGGGTGCTTGAATGGCTGTATGCCATGCCAGAGTGTTGACGAAGACTGCAAAGATTGATTCACATGGGGACTGATGTGATCAAATCTGCATTTTATGGTTGATACAAACATATCTTCTAGACATACAGCTGGTGATAATTGAAGGTAAGACTTAGTGTAACTGTGCTGTATCAGAAGTTACACTATGGCTTGGGTTTCTGTGACATTTTAATCTACCAGTTCTACTGGTAACTCTACTGCTTTAATCTACTAGCTCTCTCAACTTGGGTAAGTTGATTATCCTCTGTGCCTTTTTTTTTTTTTCCTGATAAGTACAATGAAGCTAACACTAGCACCCACTATCAATGTTCTAACCCCTTTGATAACAGTGTTGTAGGGAATACCAGAAACTCTCAGATGTTGGCAGTGAATAGAAGTGAGTTTCTCCCTCAGCTTTCTTCCTGGGAGTCTGGCACACCCTTCCGGCTCTTCATTTTACTCCTGACCTTTTACATTGATGGCAAAAATCTTAACCTGTTTATGATAAGATATAAAATTATTTCCATAAGTGGCATTAACATGCTGTATATTCACATACTTTTGAAAACTACTTTGGCTTATGCTTTTGTATAAGCTTACAAAGTAGCTTTGCTTTCTTTTTACGTTTTCTAAATTTTTCTTAACACAAACTTCAACATTAAAAAAAAAAAAACCTATTGACCTTAAGTGTTATAATAGTGTCCTCTGTCTCTTTAAAAATGGAAAAGAAAAAAAAAAGGCCGGGCGCAATTGCTCACGCCTGTAATCCCAGCACTTTGGCAGGCCAAGGCAGATGGATAACCTGAGGTCAGGAGTTCGGGACCAGCCTGGCCAACAAGGTGAAACCCTGTCTCCACTAAAAACACAAAAATTAGTTGGGCGTGGTGGCATGCACCTGTAATCCCAGCTACCTAGGAGGCTGAGGTAAGAGAATCATTTGAACCCAGGAGGTGGAGGTTGCAGTGAGCTGAGACCCTGCCATTGCACTCCAGCCTGGATAACAGGAATGAAACACCATCTCAAAAAAAAAAAGAAAAATTTTTCTTTTTTTTTTTTGAGACACTCTTAGGCTGAAGTGCAGTGGCACTATCTCGGCTGAATGATTGGCTGCAACTTCCGCCTCCCAGGTTCAAGTGGTTCTCCTGGCCCAGCCTCCTGAGTAGCTGTGAATACAGGTGTGCGCCACCATGCCTGGCTAATTTTTGTATTTTTAGTGGAGACAGCATTTTCCTATGTTGGCCAGGCTGGTCCCCAACTCCTGACCTTGAGTGATCTGCCCACTTTGGCCTCCCAAAGTGCTGGGGTTATAGGCATGAGCCACCACGCCTGGTCCCTGAAAACTTTTTTTGATATCTTTTTTTTCTGTTAGGTCAGACTTCTCCAAAGTAGTATGCCATATCTTAGTATCAAGTGATACAATTTAAAACTTGACTAATCTCAGCTTTGTAAATATCCCTTATTCTTTTATTGTAGACATTAGAGTACTAATATAAATTTGAATCATATTTGTTCTTTCTGTGACTGGCAATTTTTTATGAATATTGCTTTTCTCTTATTTGACAAAGCTATGAGGGATTTTGAGAGAAGTGTTGGTAATTATTCTGTGGACTTATTCTTGCATGGAATTTGACATTTTTACTTGGCTAAACTTCCAAAGGTCTTTGTACTTAGTGCAGTGACCTGCCACATAATGAGGACGTTTTACTTCTTTTTCAGATTATTTTTGACGAAAAAACTTAAAGAAGTAACAGATAAAAAGAAAATCAATCTCTTGAAAAACATAGATGAGAAACTCACAGAAGCAGCCAGAGAATTGGGGTACTCGCTTGAACAGAGAACCATGAAGATGAAACAGAGAGATAAGAAAGTATGACTTCAGCCTGTTGGTCTGTGTTTTGTTATAGTGGATTTTTTCCCCCTCTTGATTCCTTCCCATCTCTACTTTCCCCTTCTATTCCTAGCCTTGTCTTAAGAGCTGGATGCTGTCCCTCAGGGGTGCTAGGAGGATGGCACTGAAACGGGGGTCAGATGGCTGCTTTGGGTTGGCACACTGAATTGCACAACTGGTGATAACACTGCTGTGGTATGCCAGTATTTACCACTCTTTTAATCTTGTTTATCAGTTAATCACTTCATAAAGTTAAGTGATAGCTGCTTTGTACATAACGAAATTTACATACATTTTCTCCAGTAAACGTGTTATATAAGCAGTGCTTCTTTCTTTTTCCTTATTAATCCTATCATTTCCTTTTGCGTCTCTCCTAATGTTTGTAGTGTGAGGGGAGTGTTTTGTAAAGGAGCAAATACTTCTTAGTGTTGGATTCTTTTGGTTTTTCAGCTGTAGATTTCAGAGTAAGTTAATGACAAGCTGGAAGATTTCTGGTTTGGAGTAAATGAGAATTCTATAGGAGTTTGTTCTTATGGCCTCTGGTGAAGAAAAACATTTGTCACTGGAATGAGGGCTCCCAGGTCTCCTCCAGCCTCTCACCGTTTGTCTGCGTTTGCTGGTTCATCTGAATGTTCTAAGCTAAATGGAGAACTTGTTATTCCTTAATAAACTAGCACTGGTAATGTAGTACCTTAGTGTATTTAGGTTTTAAATCCTACTTCAGTTCCTTCTCTGATCTTGATTCAGCTGCAAGGGTGATATTCTGATAACCTCTAGGCACTCTTTAGTCCTATAGACTGGAAAGTTCCTTAAAACGTACATTTTAATGAAACCCATTACAACATGGCATTTTAAAAATTAAGGTTTTATATTGCTCTTCACCTTTCTAGTTATCGTAGGAAGCTTCTCCCACTTTGTGACTGGGAGGAAGAGTAGTTGTAACCTAGTTAATGTATTCCTAATTTGTTTTGACTAAAGTCTGAGCATCCATACACATAATAGCTGTTAGCAAATTATTTAATCAGTCTTTTTTTATTTTTCTACCACAAGCTATACTTTATTTCAGAGGAGATTTTAATTCTTCCCCATAAATAAGATATGATTGAGTTTGAAATTTCTTAGATATTTTTGTCCTAGACCCCTCCCCCATGAAGTTTCATTTTAGTATTTGTTTTTTATACAAAACAGCTGGTAAAAACAAAGACAAAAAAGAACTTACAAGACAATCATGTTTTTAACCCTCCCCTGTTGATGATTATGCTTTCAAACCCTTTTCTGTTATATGTAAGGTCGTTCTTTTATTGTTTTTGTGAGCGCTTCATTGAATTCATATTTTTCTACTGAAGAATTCAATTCCACTAGTATATGTGAGTTAGTGGCTTTGTTCTTCTGTGTGAGTGTAAGAATATATCCATTCTAGTATGATACAGCACTGTGCAGCACACTAGAAATCAGTGTTTTTATACTGACAGTAACTTAGAGTGTACTTTGGAATGCAGAGTCTTTATGAGTTATATCATTTGACTCCCTACAACAAATCTGCAAAGTTGGAATTATCCTGTTTTATAGATGAGTAAATTGAAGGTTATAGAGGTTTTGTGTCTTGTCCAAAATCTTAAATGACACATGTAAAACCCAACTTCATATTTTCCATATTTAGCATTCTTTCCACCCCATCTTCTTACTAACTGGCTCTCTGCCACTTCACCTTTTCCGTACCTAGATTTCTTCATAAGGAACATTGGTTAAATGATGCTTAAAATGATGGTGTGGCACTCCATCCACCTGTGATCCGATGCTTCAGGATGCCACCCACCCCATACGGTTTTTCTAAATTTGTAATCTTATTCTTCTTAATTTCTTAATAAAATTATGATTCTGTTGACTTCTTAATTGATACCTCTTTATGGACAATTAGTACAGGTAATCATCCGTGAAAAATCTGAACATATACCGTCATTCTTACTGTGTGTTGGGCAGCCTGAGTTGGCAACTATAGCACTGCTATCTTTTTCTTTCATTATTACTGCTTTATGTCCTGCTTTTTACACTTATGAATATGGTATGTTTATCATTTCATATTGCCAATTTAAGATCTACCTCATAATTTTGAGTGGCTGCAGAATACTGTGCTTAGGTGTTCAAAGTCTGGGTTGCTTAAGATTTTTCACAAATACAGTCCTGCCATAGATATCCTTTTATACCTTTAGTCTCTTACTTATCTGGTTATTTTTTTAGAAGAAATTCCTAGACATAGTATTGCCAGGTCCAAAGTAGTTCGTGTGTGTGTATGTGTGTATATGTGTGTTTATAGTTTTTCTTTGCTTGTTTCTCATTTTGTGGGGTTTTCTTTAGTCTTTTTAGTTTTTTCCATGCTGGTAGGTGTAAAATTTTGCACTGTTTTAATTAAAATTTCTTTAATTATAAAGGACGTTAAATACTTTTCACTTCTCTGTTGGCCATTGTATTTTTTTTTTTTTAACTGCCTGAACTCTGCCCATTTCTCTATCAGGGTTAGAATTAGTCTTTTTCTTACATGTGTTCTAATTTGGATGTTAGTCTTTTCCTTGGTTAGACTCTCTTATAGTTTAAAGACATTAATTTTTATCTACTGTTACATTTTACAGATATATTTTATCAGTTAGTCTTGTGTACTTGATTTCACCGGATAGACTTTTTGTTTTTATATAGTTAACTCTTCTCTATCACAAAATTATTTTTTTAAATTTACCTTCTAGTAGTTTTATGGTTTTATTTTTACATTTAATTCTGAAATCTAGCTGCAGATTATCTCGATAGATTAAGATAGAAGACAATTACTTCATTTTTTTCCCAAGTGGTAAGCAGTTCTCTGATAACTTCCTTTGAATAATCTACCCTTTCTGGCAGCTTAATAAAGGATAATGAAAAAAGCAAGAGACTGGGAGAATAGGAAGATGAGAGAGAAAAAAGCTTTACGATATAGAGACTTAGGTGAGAGGCCTTTAAAACTGGAGTTTGGTTTTTGGGTTGTGTCCTTCCTCTGCCTTGGAAACTTTTCACTGAATTGCAAAAAGAAGTGGAATATTTGTACAAATGTTTCGCTAAGGAAAGACCTAAAAATAATGCCACTAACATGAGCTACAGGGAGAATGGAAACTGGAAGGGTTATGGTGGTAGTTGTAGTTGGGCCTGTTTTTGTCTTTGAAGACTACCACTTAATGAAAGCTCACTGGTTATGTGATTTGCCTCCATAAAGGACACCACAAACCTAGAAGCTGCCCTACTTTTGGGAAGTTTGCAAACAAGCCTAACTATTCCAGGTAAAAATACGGGGCTCTGAATTGGGCAGGATAGAGGAGAGGAGTTCTGTCCTACCATATCTTCTTACTGACAAAAACTGTTTCTTGCTGTCTTTCTTTTATACCCAGGTTCTTCTGTGCCTTCTGCCAAGAAGGTACTTTGACCTTAGAGGAAACTGATATTTTGGCTTGCCTCCTAGGATGTATTGGGTTCTTCCTTAACAAATCAGGATGCAGACTTCCAAGTGACTGGGACAGTTAAAGCCAATTATTTCACTGTTCTGTGATTACTTCAAGTGCTTGACTTTTAGCTAATTTTTGAGAAAAAAACTGTTAAATTTTTACCCTGGAGTTCAAATTTACTGAAATAAAATGTCATTGAATGTTACAATTTGGCAGAAATGTTGAGGGTTATGTATTTGGGTTTTTTTTTTTTGATGTCTATTTACCATGATTACATTTTATTCTTTTCTTTAACGTAGGTTGTGACAAAGACCTTTCATGGTGCAGGCTTGGTTGTTCCAGTAGATAAAAATGATGTTGGGTACCGAGAGCTCCCTGAAACAGATGGTAATTTATTTCGTATGTAAACATGTGCATATATGTTAATGCATGTGGAGGAAGGTTTTGCTTATATTGGGAAGAAGGTATGTCCACATACCTTTTGTGACACGGTCACTAGACCTTAGTAATAAAGAGTAAGCTTAGGTTTTAGAGTCCATCATTCCTGAATTAAAACCAAGTTTGTAGCTGTGTGGCCTTGAACAAATTACTTAATCCTGTGAAACCTTGTCTTTTTCATCTGTAAAAATGAAGTTAATCGTATGCACTTCATAAAGGAATTTGGGGCATAAACAAGTATTAAGATACTTAGCAAAATGCTTGCCTCAGTGCTCAAAATTTGGTAATTATTTTTAAGAATTTAAAGAATTTTAACCGGTTGTCTACTTTCTGGGAACTGTTTCCGAACCTTTGATGTTACAGTCAACTTGCAAAACAGTAATTATTGAAATTGTGTGTGTTTTTATGGTTCTTTGTGAACATTTTTTCATCTGCATATAAAAATGATTTAGCTTTCAGAAGCCCAAGATCCTGAACTACTTCATCTATAAGTATAAAAACACTTTCAAAATGGACCACTGCACATAACGTAATTATTGCTGCACTGAACATCCAGAATTAAAATTGCTTCTCAACTCTTTTCCCCTTGTCTCCATTCCCTTATTGTGAACAGCCCTTCTGGTATTCCTTTATTGATCATCCTCTTCTGGGAGGATAAAACTTAAAGGGAAATCAAACTTAGCACCTTCTCAAGGAACCACGTATTCCTGCCTAACGCACGTATTTGGCCACCTGTTTTTCAGAACAGAGCTAGCCTGGTAGTTACCAGTCTCTGGGGCTGTGACCTGGACATCTGCATTTAAACCAGTTCTCTAAAGCAGTTCTTCTCAAACTTTACTGTGCAGCGTCTCCAGCCAGTAGACAGAGATGTCTTAGATGGCAGCTATTCATATGGACCTGTTTTCTCTGTACCCCTGCCTCTTAGAGGAGTGTCATAGGGAAGATGAATGTGGCTGAGCTGTCCAGTGTGATGACCACTGAGTGCCTCACATGTGGCGACTGCAACAAAATTTGTAACTTGTATTTATTTATTTTTTATTTTATTTTTGTGTGTGCGTGCGTGACAGGGTCTCACTCTGTCACCCAGGATGGAGCACAGTGGTGCAATTATCCTATCTCGGCCTCCCGAGTAGCTGGGACTACAGGTGTGCACCATCATGCCTGGCTAATTGGTGTTTTTTTTGTTTTGTTTTGTTTTGTTTTGTTTTGTGCTGCAGAGACAGGGTCTCACTCTGTTGCCCATGCTGGTCTCGAACTCCTGGGCTCATGTGATCGACCCACCTCGGCTTCCCAAAGTGTTGGGATTATAGGTGTGAGCCACTGTACCTGGCCTGTAATTTTGTATAATTTTAATTAGTTTAAGTTTGTAAATTAAAATAGGATTAAATATTTGTTACATTTATTATATGTTGATGTAATACTACTTTGGAAATATGGATTAAATAAAATATCTTAATTTCACCTGTTTTTTTGTTATTTTTTTTTTAACTACTCCTCCTGCCCCACCTGTTTCTTTTTTCATGTGGATACTGGAAAAAATGTGTAGCCCACATTGTATCTCTCTTAGACAGGCTGATCTGTCCCATATCTCCTCTTTGAAGCCAGAGGCAATTAGTCTCTGATGGGACCAGTGTGGGCCCTAGCTACTGGTCAGCCTTCTGCTTCTACACTAAGTCATCTTCTCTTCATGTCTCTCCTTAGAGAGAGCTTAAAAAGCATGATTACTGTCTCTTTTGGGAAAGGTTGAACACATTTGTTGTAGAGATGGGCAGTCTCTAAAACTTTTGGGGTGATGGATGTTACATTGTAGTGCCCGGGAGTAAAGCCTGTTACCCTACTGTAGTTGTGGTTCTGGGGTTTTATATCCAAGTCTAATATTCTAGCCATTAGATCCTTCTGTATTTAATTAGTTTTGAAGTGTAGCAAAACATAAAAGTGAAGGACCTAACCTTCTTGCCCTGGCTTAGTGTCGTTTGCCAGGAGGTATAATTGACTGTTTGTTAACGTCACAATGATGAGCAAATCACAACTAAGTTTATTCTTAACCCTTTGAAGCTTCTCACAATAACGCTTTTCTTCTTTCTTTTCTTTCTTTCTCCTCTTTGTCGTCTTTTTCCTCATTGTCGTCTTTCTCCTCTTTCTCATCTTCCTCTCTTCTTTTTTCACTCTTGTCGACCAGGCTGGAGTGCAATGACAGGGTCTCAGCTCACTGGAACCTCTGCCTCCCGGGTTCAAGCGATTCCCCTGCCTCAGCCTCCTGAGTAGCTGGGAATACAGGTACCCGCCACCACGCCCAGCTAATTTTTGTAATTTTAGTAGAGAGAGTTTCAACCATGTTGATCAGGCTGGTCTTGAACTCCTGACCTCAAGTGATCTACCTGCCTTGGCTCCCCAAGTGTTGGGATTACAGGCGTGAGCCACCGCAGCCAGCTGAGGGCACTGGTTTTCATACTTGGTTTTCTGACTGTAGAGTGCATACTACTATCCGAAGTAAGAAGAGTTGCCTGCCTAATTTGCCAGCTCCTGGACTAGTCTGCTGAAAAGTTATGTAAACTCTACTCATGGAATAGACTTTTTAAAAAATCATGACTGTAGCCAGGTGCGGTGGCTCACACCTGTAATCCCAGCACTTTGGGAGGCTGAGGCAGCAGCTCATGAGGTCAAGAGACTGAGACCATCCTGACCAACATGGTGAAACCCTGTCTCTACTGAAAATACAGAAATTAGCCAGGTGTGGTGGCATGCACCTGTAGTCCCAGCTACTTGGGAGGCTGAGGCAGGAGAATTGCTTGAACCTGGAAGGCAGAGGTTGCAGTGAGCCAAGATTGTGCCACTGCACTCCAGCCTGGCGAGGTCATGACTGGAACTAAATCCTGTGAAATAATCACTAACAAAGAAATGCTAGTTAACCTGTTTTTAAGCTTGAATCCTAAGTAGAAAAATTACCAAATTGCCATTCTAAATTAAAGTGCTGCAGATTACTACCTAAGGTGGCACAAAATATACTAGTATAAAAAGTCTTAAGAGGAAAAACCCTCTTTATAGTCTTTTTACCTTTGACAACTGATTCATTTTCTAGCTGTGTAGATAATCTTTTATATTGTTGATTTCTTTCAGCTGACCTCAAGAGAATTTGCAAGGCAATAGTTGAGGCTGCAAGTGACGAGGAGAGACTAAAAGCTTTTGCTCCCATTCAGGAAATGATGACTTTTGTGCAATTTGCTAATGATGAATGTGATTATGGCATGGGGCTTGAATTGGGAATGGACCTCTTTTGCTATGGCTCACATGTGAGTAAAAAAACCCTCCACCTGCTACCCACTGCCACACCTCCCTCCTGTCCTTGCAACATACCTCCACACGTGAATACACGCACATTTATACCCCCAAATTCCAGCAGAGGTAAGGTAGGGATTCAGCTTGTATTTCAAAATGAAGGTTTTAAAGTGATTTTTTAAAAAGTAGATGTCCAAAAAATGTTTCAAATTCATCTTATATTCTGGCAAAGGTGAATAACCAAGATTATTTGCATTCACGCTTACATTAAAGTGAATTTACTTATTAGACACATTATAGGGACATGCCTTTTTGCTGTGTGTGTACGTTTGGGGCTAGGTATGGCGGTGTGTGCACACACCTTAGGCTCCATTTCGTTTCCATTGTGGTGGGGATATTTGTTATTGTGCTTAAATTCTTAGATGAAAAATACACTTTAAATTATTTAAGCTTTATAAGAGATACTGTTTTACCATTAACTAATTGCTCATTAAATAAGAAAATTTTACTGAATACCTAAACCAGTGCTTACTCAACCATAGTTGCCTGAAGGTCAAAGAGGCAATAAGGTGTAGCGGGCATGTCATGTTTCTGGGGCCAGACTGGCTGTAAATCATGTCTTCCCAGTGTGTAAGATTGGGCAAGCTTTCCAACACCTTTGTATCTGTTTCTTTACCTGTAAGGTATGTCTGCACAAGTGCACAAGTGCACACCCATCCGCAGATCATTTAATTCTCATTTAACCTGCTTTGTAACCAAGTCACAGAGAGGCAAAGCATCTTGCCCAGGTTCACACAGGCAGTCTGGTTCCAGAGTCAGTGCCTAAATTAGTGCAGTAATTCCCAGACTGTAAAATGCATGTGACTCACCTGCAGACACTGTTAAAATGCACTCTATCGGTAGGTCCGGGATGAGATCTGAGACTGCCATCCTCCCAGGTGACAGTCACACTGCTGCTCTACAGACCACAAGAGAGGAGCAAAACTAAACCAGTAGCTCCAGCTTTAGCACTCATCAACGTCACTGGGAAGGCTTGTCCAAACGCACACTGGCGCTCTCCCCACCCTCCGCAAGTTTGATTGAGTTCTAGGGTGGGTCCTGAGAATTTGCATTTCCAACAAGTTACCAAGTGATGTTGATGCTCCTGGTCAGGGGTGTACATTTTGAGAACCCTGCTATAAACCATATTATACTACTTTTCTTTGCCCACCTCATAGATAGTTATCAGTAAAACTAATCAAAATGTTTAACAGCCAGAATGACAGTCATTGACCAGTCCAAATAGTACTTGACCTAGAGAGGCCCTAGCCATAAATAAGTAGAGCCATAAGATGTGAACCAGTGAATAGCAAACTCGATTGTTGTGAGAATGAAATAACGTGTATGAGTTATAAAAAGGTTTAGCACAGTACTTACCACATGTTAGGGCTAAATGTTTATTATGATCAGCAAAAAGGTGGTATATGTAGATAATAGCAGTAATCTAAAATCTTTTGATAAGCCTAAGGCAGTGACTCTTAACAGGGATTGGGAGGCGGTACATGTTGGGGATGGGGGAGAGAAGGAACTTGAGGATAAACGGCAATATGACCTGAAAACCCACTTTCAGCATAACTGTTCTTACAGAATCAGTTAAGGAAAAGAAAACTTAAACTTTTGACTGGGAATACACTGGAGAGAATAAAAAGTATTTGTGGGCATAGTTCGGGGTGAGAAAAAGTTGATGAAACCTAAGGGAATAAGGAAACTCAGATTTAATTTGTTTTATTTTCAGGATATGCCATTAGTCTTCTAGAGCAACAAGATGGCCTCTTTGAATGCCAGGTGCCTGTCCCTAAATTGTGTTCGCTAATCACTTGAGGCTGTAGCTAAAATGATTTTGGAAGTAGCCTTTGTTAAATAAGTGCTTTTTAATATATTTTCTGCTACTTATTAGGATATCTGCTATGTTCTCTGCTTAATGTTATATTTTTATTTTTCAGTATTTTCATAAAGTTGCTGGCCAGCTGTTACCTCTTGCATATAATCTGTTGAAGAGGAATCTGTTTGCAGAAATTATTGAGGATCATCTGGCAAACAGAAGTAAAGAGAACATAGACCAACTTGCTGCATGAGTAAGGTGGCTTTGATTGGTGTACAGTATTTCAAAGGACCTAGTATTAAACTTGTGATTTTTGTTTTTAAGGAATACAAAAAATAAACATCTACTAAAAACGTGTATAAGGTTCTTCTGCCTGGTTTTCCTTGTTTAATGTGCAAACATGGCAGTCAAATCATCTAAATGGTGACCCTAATCACATTTTGGAGGGTCTTTGATATGTCACAGGAAACCACTGTCTAATGCCTGTGGCTAACTAGACCATCCTTACAGAGTCCTGTTCCAATATTTATCATATGGGCAACTAAGAATATTTCTTCTGAGTCTTGAGTTAATAGCTGTAACTTTAAGGATTGGGTTTATGGTGGGTGAGGAGGGGAACAAGAGGAAACTTAGAAGGAAACTCATGACACTGTGATCAACACTCTTCCCAGGGTGCCTGACCCCGACCTACTCAAACTGCATTTTGGGTTACAGTAGTTCCAGGTGACTCCCAGCAAGGAGTCCAGTTATCCCATCATGTATATTATTTTCAATCTTCTCCTGACTCTGTCATTTACTAATAAAGCCTAGTATATTGATACACAGTATACAGTATTAGTATAAGATAATAATCACTATGCCATTAATTTAGATTTTAAAGTTTTTCACTGCAAATGATTTCACTGGATTTTTAGTATGAATCTGTGGACAGCTGTGTTTTACTAGATCCAGATTTTCCTTAAACCTGATGATATGTCCTTCACCTTAAAAGTAGGGGGCAGGGCTAGGTGCAGTGGCTCACGCCTGTAATCCCAGCATTTTGGGAGGATAAGGTGGGCAGATCACCTGAGGTTTGGAGTTCGTGACTACCTTGACCAACATGGTGAAACCCATCTCTACTAAATATACAAAATTAGCTAAGTGTGGTGGCTCATGCCTATAATCCCAGCTACTTGGGAAGCTGAGGCAGGAGAATCACTTGAACCCAGGAGGTAGAGGTTGCAGTGAGCCTAGATCATGCTATTGCACTCCAGCCTAGACAAAAAAAGCAAGAATCTGTCTCAAAAAAAAAAAAAGTAGAGGGCAGACCATGAAATGCAGAGTAGCTAACTTCATGGATGGGACTGAGGATCGTATAAACTTTTTCCCCTTTCTATAAAGTTCAAGATACAAAAGCCCCCAAGTCATCTAGTTAAACCTCTATGTTTTGTAAGATTGGCTTGATTTACTCAAATAACTTCTCCAAAGTTCTTACTGTCAGCTGTCTCCTTAAAATATATTTGAGGTGCTTACTCTTTTTTATATAAGGGTATGAGTAGACAATTTAAAAACAACACTTAGAATTTTAAATATAAGTAGCATTCCTCAGCTCCCCAGTTAGGCTGCAAGCTTCTTAAGGGCATATATTTTATGGACATAGATCCCCCTCTGTAACACAAACCTTTGGAATTGCACTTATTGAATAAAATGACCCTATCACATGTTTCTAAGTGCCAGATAGAATCAAACTGGCATGAGCTGGGAAACTGATAAGATGCTTGGGAGTTAAGGCTTCTTGACTTCTCAGACAAAAAGCCTTCTGGGGTCAAAAATCTCTGCCACAACCAAAATCTGCTCCCTTTCTGCCAGTGGTTCATGCTGCCTTTGGAGGCAGGTAAGATGCTTTCTTCAAGGTAGGCACATTTTGTATAATAACCAAAATGAAACTGAAAACATCTTCAGCTTCCCTTTCATAACTGAACAGGAACTTTTACAGCTGTAATGGGGAGATCTCAGGTTTTAAGGAACTGCCATTTTAATTATGTAAGTAGCTCCAGGCCCTGGAACCATCTGAACTATTAACTTGTTTTATATTAAAACATTACAGTAACAATTAACTCACACATATTTTATTAGAAAATGTGACCAAATCACATTGGTCTTAAATAGTCTTAGACCATGAATTTTAAATAAAATTTTAGAAGTTCGAGCTTTGTTCCTCAGATTTCTTTAGTTTCTAAGGTGCTCAACTATTTCTAAATACTGCCCCTAATGTTAACACATTTAAAAAATATCCAAATTCATGTATCTCCCATTAAAGATTTGTTTAGCTAGAAATATTAGATTCCTTTAATTTTGCTAATTGGTGATCCAACAATCTCAACTGTGTAGTTGGTAGAATTTTTTTATATGCCTTATCAGTAATAAGGATTCCAGAAGGATTTCTTATCAAGGAACAAATGAAAGGGGACAAAAAAGGTGAATCGGCTTTTCATCCATTCCTCACAGAAACCTGACATGAATGTGTATCTTCAGGAAGCTGGGCATATCAGAGCCAAGATAGAAATTAGACATAAACTCTAAGAATATGGTGGTTATAATTCAGATGATAAACAGTTGTGAATGGGGTTTCCTGAAGACAGTAACAAGAAATGCGGATTTCCAGTCTCAAACTCCAACCAGTTGTGTCAGAGGGCTACTAACCTGTTTTCAGGAGGTACTGATCTTCCAACTACTGAACGTTTTTCATTCAAGAGCAAGCTCCCTACAGAAGATACAAAACCGTATCTTTTTCCTTCACTAAAGGTGTAGTCCACTTAAACCTAGTTTACTAAAGATTACGTACCTAGGATCTGGTCACTCAATGGCTATAGTAGCTTCCAAATGGCATCTATATACCTCTGTTCTCTGAGAACAGTTTAAGTGCCTAGGCTTTTTCGTGAATGAAGAACTTTGATCCAATCAGGATTTAACAGAAAAGCATTACCAGTTCAAATTTAGCTAAGCTCACCTCTCGGAGTTCAATAATGGAGTTTCTATATAACCTCTCAAACATGTATGTAGGATGATAACACCCAAGGAAAAATGAAAGCTACAAAACATTGCTATAAACTACTCTGCAGTGTCCTAAGACCTTTGCATTACCTCAAACACTGACCTTACCAGCTTAATGGCATTCTGTCCAAACTATTCCTATCATGATTAATTTTAATGTCTGGCTGGACATGGTGGCTCACACCTGTAATCCCAGCACTTTGGGAGGCCCAGGTGGGCAGGTAGCTTAAGGCCAGGATTTCGAGACCAGCTTGGGCAACATGGTGAAACTCTTTGTCTCTACAAAAAATACAAAAGATTAGCCAGGCATGGTGGTGCACACCTGTGGTCCCAGCTACTCAGGAGGCTAAGGTGGGAGGATTGCTTGACCCCAGGAGGCAGAGGTTACAGTGAGCCGAGATCGTGCCACTGCACTCCAGCCTGGGTGATGTACATACGTGTGTGTGTGTGTGTGTGTGTGTGTGTATTATATATATATTATATATATGTAGGTGATCCCTACAATACTCTAACCTCGACTTACTCTTTCAATGATCTAGATTAGGGACTGACTGACAAACTAGAAACTAGTACCTTCTCAGTACCAATGAAAACCTCCCAAATCTCAACCTCAAGCATCCTACTGTCTTATCATCATTCATCCTTCCGTCTCTTTCCCTCTAGTGATTTTTAAACACGACAGTCCCCTACAGTTCACAAATGTAACCACTTTTTTCATTCTTCATCCACTCCATTCCTGATTCTCTTTACGGAGCCTTTAGATTCTACTCCCCATCATTACAATCACTCCCTACATCCTCCACTCCACTGCCCTTCTCTCCATTTGTTGTATGTATCTGTTAACCTTAAGCCAGGTTTTAAAAACTGCCTATTCCTTACCAGAGTCTGCTCAGTACCAGGTGGCTGGAGAAAAAACACAACCATGGCAGCTTGTGTTATTTTAACCTCAAGTTGGCCACGCTGGATGCCCATCGATCCTACTTTCTCATCTCTCAATCCCCAAACCCAACTCCCATCCTCAGTGTATTTCACTGAGAAAATAGAAGCAACCAAAATAACTTCAACAGAATCCCACTGCCTTACCAACTACCCCATATACTCTGCCTTTCCTCCTTTCTATGAAGGTTGAATGGGTGTCCAAGACCCCATCCTCCCTTGCTTGCTTAAGGGCCTATTTTTCCTCTCAAACATTCCTATCATTAACAGAAAGGCTATAATTTCCTGCATCTTAAATCTGATTGTTCTCAGATTAACTTTCCCTGTCAAACTATCAATAGCAGAAGAAGCTATAATATCCAGCATCTTAAAACTATTACGCATTACTTTCCTGGAAACCTCACAGGAAGAATTGCAATCATCTTCTTCCAATCTCCTGTTGGACCCACTGCTTTCAGGCTTTGGCTTGCCACCATCGTGCTGAACCTGCTCTGGGGGAAGCTATCAGTTCTCTCTACATTGGTGCATTTTGAGCCCTCATTTATTTCACCTATCAGCAACACGTGACAGTTAATCATCGCTCCTTGAAACTATTAAAATATTCATTTGGTTAGGGCACTACCCTTCTTGAGACAGGGTCTTGCTCTGTCACCCAAGATGGAGTGCAGTAGTACCATCATAGCTCACTGCAGCCTCCAATTCCTGGGCTCAAGTGATCCTCCTGCCTTAGCCTCCTAAGTAGCCAGGACTACAGGCATGTGCTACCATGCCCAACTCATTTTTATTTTTTAATTTTTTGTAGAGACCTGGTCTGTGTTTCCCAGGCTAGTCATGAACTCCTGGGCTCAAATGATCCTGCCCAGCCTTGGCCTCCTGAAGTGCTAGATTTACAGGCCTGAGCTACCACACCCAGCTTATTTTTAAGTAAATCCACCAGTGGAATACCCTTCTTTGAATGTCACTACTCGCAACCCAACCTCACTGGCGGCTCCCTCATTTGCTGGCTCACCTCCCCAAATCTAAACATAAGCATGCTTCAGTGCTTAGTCCTTGTACCTCTTCTCTGTCTGCACTCAATCCATGATACTCTCCTGTCTCAGGATGATGCCGCCCGTGTAGCTCTCAGGCTGGGCCTTTCTCCTGAACTCGAGTCTGATACATGCTAATGCCTATGTGATACCCCCACTTGGAAGTCTAAAAGACACTTAAAACAATGTCTAAAACCAAAATTTCTCTGCACACAACACCCCAGCCCCAATCTATTCTTAAGTCTTTCCCAACTCGGCCAGTGGTCATTCCATTGTTCTGTCATTACTCAGCCAAAAACTTGGCAGACATCCTCGACTCCTCACTTACCACACTCTACGTCCAACCCATTCACAAGTCCTGTCTATTCTACCTTCAACATGTCTAGAATCCAACCACTTTCGGCACCTCCACCAGCTTCAATCAGGTTCAGATCTCTACCATATCTCACCTGAATTATTCCAAGAGTCTTCTAGCTGGTCTCCTGCTTCCACCTCTACCGCTTTATAGTCTATTCCCAACAAAGTAGTCCGAGGGATCATTTTAAGTCAGATTATGTGACTTTTCTGCCTCATTGGCTTCTCATTTTATTTAGAATAAAAATCAAACACCTACACCCCCAACCTCTTTCCTTATCACTTTCTTCCCTCTCATCCCTCTCCAGCTAGTGACCCACTCAGTGTTCCTTGAACCTGGCAGGAGAATCCTTTGTATACAGCATTTTCCATTTTCTCTTCTTACATTTTTTCTCGCAGATAAACGTACTTCTCTTTCTGTAGGTTTCTGTTCAAATGCTTCCTTATCCCCGCTTTCCCTGATCACCCTCTATAAAAATGGGGTGGGTGCACACAGGCACACACCTTCACTTTTTGTCCATTAGAAAAACTATTACCATGAGGATTCTTGACCGATTTTGTATATTCTTAACAGTGTGCAGCACATAAAAATCATTTTTTAAAAATTGCTGAACTAATCCATATGTATCACCATCTGACATACTATAGATTTCTCTTCCTGCCGGAATGAAAACTTCAAGAACACAGAATAGTACCTGGCGCCCAGTAATTGTTAAATACTCAGAGAATATAAATGATCTACTCTGAACTTTTAGTGTGTTTATTTTTACTAAAAGCTTAATAGTAAAAGACCACATCTTACTCAAAGGTTGTTACTTACCACCCTCTTTTGGCAGTTCTATTAGCAAATGTCCAAGGTGATTTTTTAAAGACGTGTAAATAAATTGTTTTACCTCTTTTCATGCAAATAGCATAATTTTTCTTGCAAAAAGAAAAAAAAATCACTTTTGAAAGTGAGCTGAAATGATCAGTTTTCTGTAGATCTGCAGCTTTCACTGACAAACAGGGGCGCTAAACCACTGCTGGTGGTATGAACATCCTGCTGTCAATCCAGCATCTATCTACACTTCTATTGCTCCTTGCTTGCAAAGTGTAGAAATGCTTTGTAACCTGAGAGAAGCATTATAATTATTACCTTTTTGGGGCTCCCTGTGCCAGGCGTATCGGCCTACACTGCATAGGGCAGCAGTGAAGAGGGAGGGCTGTTACAGATATAATTAAAGGCCAAACCACACATTGTCATATAGATTTTAATAGATTTTCTGATTAACTCATCACAGTAATCATTTTTACTGTAATGATATGCAGCTTTACTACACTAGTATAAATAAAAACAGATAAATACAGCTCTAGGTAACATCACAGATTAACAAACTAAGCATTCTTTGTGAACCAAAACTGAAAACAATTATTAAGAAGAAGAGATGCTGACACCCTTGCCCATTCTCATCATACCTTCTCAAAAAGGGTATTCAAATAAGGCGCTACATTTATTATATTGGTAAATTAATTTGCCAATTAGCCAGGCACAACAATTTCATGGTCTCCACTATTTCATCATTTGGTTGAAAAGGAGACACACCTCAATGTATGAAAAAGAAAATGGAACAGATAACACCAAGAAAACCACTGAATGCATTAAAAATACGGCACTTTTCCTGTATTTTAGCAGTAAGACACGCTAGGGATAGAAATACACCAAAAAAGAAAATTAATGCTTTAATTAATATCCACTCTGAAATGTCAGTCTCTGAAGCAAGATGGGCAATGAAAGGAGGAGCAGAAATAAAAGAGAGAAATATGGAAAATAAACTCCATGTGAAGTTTTATGAAGCTATCTGCAAAGAAACCGATTTCTCCTTTGAAGGCTTGTAACTCGAGACAATCAATTATCCAGCAGCCATGCTGAGGAGTTCATAGTCTAGCAATACCTTGCACAGAGGCAAATACACTTAAGACAAGTTGGAGATATACAGAACTATCATTTAGAAATGATTTTAGTCTGGATGGCCCAAAAAACTTTGAAAGGGCTATGAAGAAAACTTGAAGTCTATCAAAGGAGGGAAGTAATAAGGACTAATCTTAGGCAGACAGCACAGCTCAGGATGTTTCCCAAAATCCTGAAAATTTTGCTCAACTTTCAATCCTCATGATTATATGGCTTCATGATCTTATAAGTCTTCAGGACCTTACAGATCTTAATAGGTATATTATAATTAAGAACTAGGAAGTGAAGAATCACTTTCAAAATGTAAAAACAGCTCATTGCCAGTTGTGTTTCAGAAAATGTCTGTCTAAGCCAGGCGCAGTGGCTCAAGCCTGTAATTCCACCACTCTGGGAGGCTTACACAGGCAGACTGCTTGAGCTGAGGAGTTGAGACCAGCCTGGGCAACATGACAAAACCCCATCTCTACTAAAAATACAAAAAAAGTAGCTGGGCATGGTGGCGCATGCCTGTAGTCCCAGCTACTTGGGTGGCTGAGGCGGGAGGATCACTTGAGCCCAGGTGGTCAACCCTGCAGTGAGCCAAGACCATGCCCCACTGCACTCCAGCCAAAGAAAAGACAAAAATAAAATGTCTGCTTGCAAAAACTTCATTTTCCTATCAAAAATGCATAATTACTGAATATTTAGGCCAGTCCTTTGAGTAAACTGCCTTTGCCAATTGTGAATTAAGACTGTGATTAAAACAGACAATTCCAAAAACAAAAATCCCAAATATACTCCAGTGCATTTTAACTCATCCTGCAAAAAATGTCCAAACCATCATTGACCACTTCAAATATGGATGTGACCTAGCTCGAGATTCAAAGGTTATTTTCATATTAAAATTTTAACTGCTATCTTTGCAATTCTATTGTTTTCAAATTTTTTGTTTAATTTTTTTTTTTTTAAGAAGGTAAACACTAACTTTTGGTTTTATTCTCCAAAGTAATGTAGTTTTTTCAGTTTTCCAGTTAATGTAGTTTTTCAACTTTCCAGTTAATGTAGTTTTTCAACTTTCCAGTTAATGGGTCAAAATGGACAGGTCAGAAGACATAATCCTGAGGATGGCAGTGAAAGATCAGAGAAAGGTTTATGTACACACTGGATCACAGAGAGAGAACCACAACCTCTTTTTAAACCTTTGTTCCCACTGTAAACTTTGTTCATATCTCCATATTTGTAAGTCTGAGTTATTCTATAAAAATCACATTAAAAAGGTAAAATTACTTAAGTGCAATATTAACTGATCTGTATTTTATAAATTTTAATCCATAAAAATATAATAAGAATGGTAAATTTTTAAATGTATTTTAAGAAAAAAAATATACATTTAGTGCAAGTTATGAATTACATTTCTTCTTCAGTGTCAGCCATGTGATACCTTGAGAAAAGAAAAGAATGACTGATCTAATTTCAATTTTAAAAATTCCAGTGTTTTAACATGCAATTAATACCCGATACAGCTTAAACAGAATACTTCCTTCTCTTTACTGTCAAAGCAGCAGCATTTTGTTTAATTATGCTGAACAGCACTTGTATATCATAGTAGTTTTAGAAATAGAAAATTTGCATAAGACCAGGTCACATTATCCATAAAGTCTGAGAGGAAAACAAAAAAGAAAACTGTTTATCCTTTAAAACAAGCTTCACTGTTTTCGGTTTTGAGCCACATGGCACACAATGAGAGACTTCGTTCACGCTTCCTTCGAGATTTTACCTGTTTGATCAACCTTTGCTGTGGTGCATGTGTACTGTTCCAAGCGTTTAGTGATGGTACAAACTACATGGTTAATGGCACAAGAAACACTCCCTTCTTGTGATGAAACCTCAGTAAAATCACAGTACATCTCAATATGAGAAAGGACTGCTTCAAAAGGGTACACCGATTTAAAGAGGCTTTGTTACAGCTCAGGAGAGAGAGAGAGAGAAATAAAGGCTCTTCTGGAATGTAGAAAGGTAATGCTTAACTATACAATTCATGAATTAAACAGAACAGTTTTGATTTAAAAAAAAGGGCAAGACCTTGCAGTTTTATAGATGGCTCAATTCAAAGTAATCCCTCCAGAAATAGGGACTGATAATGTGTCTTTGCAATGTTGGAGCAACAGGCCAGGTGCTCGAGGACTCTGCTGTCATCTCTGTTGAGGCGCAAGCCTGCACTATCAGGCACATCCTCAGCTGAATGCATCCAGTGCAGAACAATAGGAGTTGATAGGCTGCTTTCTGTTAGGCGGGAAATACCTCACTCCTTTCCTTCTCTCTCCTTTCCCTCCCCAAACAACTCCTCCATTCCACCAGCATTATTTGCAAACCACGTTGCAAAAACCCGGCTTTTATATTTCCTTTCTTTTTTTGTAAAGGAGGAAAAAAAAGTAGACGACTCCCTCGGGTTAAAGAGTTGTGCTATTCAACAAATAAACTTCCTCTTCTGTTTCTTCTCTCTCCTCATCTATGAGATTCAGTTGAACATTATTGAAGCGGGGTCTTGGTTTGCCGTCTGGGCCATATGCCGGAGGATATCTTTTTTTGTTATAATGCCAAGGAGGCGCCTGAAAGGAATAACAGAAGACTCCCATGAAATAAAAGGGAAAATAAAAGCAGAAGCTAAATCTATAGCTAAATCCATTTTGTTGACAGGAATAGAGCAAAGCAAGCAGCCTGATTTTGTATTTCCAAAAAGTACTTTATTGGTAAAGGTATTAAAATTATCCAGCAACCATCCTTGGTATAAAAAGTTACTATGGTCACTAATAGTATGACAGCCTTTCCACTGAGAGTCTGAGGACTGCATGCCTCAATGAAGCACAGCTATTTTGATTAATGTATGCCAACAAAAAAGTAACAAAAAATGGATGGATGTATGAATACAAAATGATACTGATCCCATTTGAGAAGGAAAATTGATTGCCATCACATTAAGAAAGCAAAAATGATGACCAAATCCTCTCAATACTTTCTCTATTTATTTATTTATTATTTATTTATTTAGACAGATCTGTAGCCCAGGCTGGAGTGCAATGGCACAATCTCAGCTCACTGCAACCTCCGCCTCCTGGGTTCCGGTTCAAGCAATTCTCCTGCCTCAGCCTCCCAAGTAGCTGGGATTACAGGCACGCGCCACCATGCCCCGCGTATTTTCAGTAAAGACAGGGTTTCACCATGTTGGCCAGACTGGTCTTGAACTCCTGACCTTGTGATCCATCCGGCTCGGCCTCCCAAAGTGCTGGGATTACAGGCGTAAGCCACTGCGCCTGGCCACTTTCCCTTTTTTTTAACCAAAATTAACCAATTTTTCAAAGATAATTTAAGGATTGCCCACTTGTATCAGAATCTTCATGAAAGCACATACTATTGAGATAAAATGTATATAAAATGGTCAACACAGAACATCAATCCCAAACATCAGAGCCCCAAGAACAAAGCTATAAAAGAACCCAAGTTTCTAGGACACTTATCAGTGTTTTCCTTTTTTGATTTAGGCCAGAAAAGTTAAGATACAGTGCTTTTATGAAAGTCTTAGTTGTTAATGCTTACATTAAAAGATAGGTGAAAAATCAGAAAGCAGTCCTAAAAGATTATTACAGGTGAAGCAGAAAGCGGAATGAATGAGTTGCTACGATAATATTCTGGTTAGTAGTTTTTAAAAAAAGGATGCATGAAACACTTGTGAAATATTAGCATACAACAGGAATACATAATCAGTTGTGCAATTAAGCAAACTGGGACAAGTTTCATATAGGTATGACAATTGCAGGGCAAAATAATTTCAGGCACTAATTGCTAAAGCCAGACACTTTTTATGTTATGCAGTAAGATAATTCAAATTTGTAGTCATGAAACCACTAGGACATAAAGCCAGTTAAAATGAATGCATTTGACTCTAAAAGCTGCTTATAGCATTCTAGAAACATCATACAAAAGGGACACACACATAATCTAGGTACAATTCACTAATGAGATGGCAGGACACACATTGTGACTTTGAAGATATGCAGGGTATAGCAGAAAAAGAACTAATGCTATGATCACAAATAATATACACATTACACTCTAGGTAGTGTGCCCATTAAAAAATCAATTTAACTGAAAGCAATTCTAATTGCTAAGCTCCTTTAAAATCCTTTAGGAGCTTAGATTTACCATAGGACTACCACAAGATCAGAAAACATTAAAAAAAAAAAAAAGGGCTTGGGGGGATGGGTCAGACATTTTTAACCAGTCAGGAGTCTTCTGAGACCGGTGTAGCCACTGAGGTAGACAGATTTGCCATATTCACTTTAAGAATGTCCAATAATATTCACTTATTCCACTACCAAACTGTTTACAGTTCTGAAATTGTAATGAACGATTTGATGAGGTGTTACTTTTGCTTACTTTCTATAAATGGGATTTTACACATATCTAAATTTATCTTACAGATATATTTTATCAGATACAAATGTAATTGGCAGCATAGCAGGATATTTTGGTTCAGCAGATATCTGGGAAAGAGAGAACTCAACAGTTCACAAGTTTCATGCTTCCTGACTTCTAAGGTGTCTAATGAGGAGATCTGATATATCTAATCACCAAGGGTTCGACGTGCTGCTTTAGTTGCTCGAGATGCTCTAATATGTTCTTCTTTGTGATGATCCCCAAGACAATCCTGAAACAGATTATTATGCTAATAACTGTGTGAGAAATTAAATTAAAAGAGGTTCCAATCATAATGATAAAGAATGAGAGAAAAAATAAAAACATGAACCATAAGAATGAGTCTCATGAACCTTAGGAAATAAAAACAAAAATGGTTTAAAGTTCCAGGTTCCTTTTGCATAAATTCTACTGACTCTCAAAAATGACACAATACTAATCTTCAATATTAGTGGGTTATTTTTCTTTTTAAATTAAAAATAGTAATATGAAAGTTTGGAATGAAGATGACTACAAAGCAAAATACAAAATAAACTTAATATTGATACATAGCTATAGACCTCTGATATGTAGAGTTTCATTTACAATGTTCTTTCCTCAGAGGAAAATTTTTTTTAATTTCTATGATGTCACAACACAGCAGCTATCATCTGGATCTACCTTCACAAAAAGGTAGGAAAAGGCTGTGAGGAGACTTTAAAAATCCCGTGGATTTTACTATCATTTCAGATTCAAATGAAAGGCAATGTGCACTGAATAAATGATGCTGACCAAAAGAAGCACTCCCTAATGTTCAGGAGCTGTGACTGCCACTTCTTAAAGCAAGCTCATAAAATGTATTTATGATTAGGAATGAAAAGGACTTTCACTTTATGCATTTTTTTCCTAAATAACAATTGTTTCTCATTTAGCATGTCATTGTTATCACATCAAGCAAAGTAATGGACATAAATTCTCATAATGAGGATACGTGAAAATAATAAGATTGCTAATTAAAATAAAATTATGGTTACTGGTTTTATAATGGAAATTAATGTGGCAATATAAACAGTGAAAAAAAAAAAAAACTTAAAAAAACTTTAATCTTTAAATTCCGGAAGCCCATCCAAAATACCCTTCAGGATGACTGGACATTTCCCTGATGATCTCATTAAGTCAACCTCCCTGTTAAACAGCCTTTGAACATTCAGACTTGAATGATGTCCCCAGGAGACTTCAAAGTAGGCTGTTCCTATAGCTATGTCCAGGTGTAAAATAGTTACTTAGCTTGATGGCTGGGGTGGGAGGCGGGGGAGCAGGAGGGCAGAGAATGGGAGGGACAGAAATGGCTTCTCTGCTCATGTTTTCTCATTATTACGTTAAAAATAACGTATAGATCCTTAAAAGTTCTCAGAGCATGGGAGCAACTTCCCCCTCCAAAAAAGCTCAGAAAATGCACTATATAAAATGAACATTCACTCATTCAACAGATGTTCTTCATCGACTAAACATTTGAGGTTTCCTTTTTTTAAGCCATCAATTCACTTTATTTTATTGTTGTAGTCAGGAAATGTGAAAATCTTGGCAATTAATTAAATATAACACCAATTTAATTCTTACTCATGCTTTTCTATCCAATTATACAGAATGATTAATTTCAGTTAGTATCATCTATATTGTAAACTCCACCAAATCACAAAATATACTATGAGGAAAATTACAAATGTATAAGGGCCCAGTGGCAAATGTTGAATTTTACAAAGTAATCTCTGTATTTATAAAGTAAAAGCCCTAAAAGAGGGAGAAACCTACATTAATGGAGAAGAGTGATTCGAGCATAAGTCCAGAGTGCTACTTAGTAATTTTACAGATTGGAAGGAAAATCAGTGCAAAATGTGGCTCATATAAAAATTTATTTGCTGTTTCCTTTTGGGCTAAAAACTAATGATGTAAGAGTTATCAGGGCATAACCCAGCATTTCCAAAGCATGTTCCAAGAAACACCAATTCCCATGAGTTCTTCTATATCCTTCCCTGCAACCCCAAAATAGCTGCATTTTCAAACAAGTCTGGAAAACCATGTATACTACTACCCGCGCCCGCATCTGGGAATCAAAGAATATCAACATATTATAAGTTCTGAGGAGTTCCATAGCAAAGAAACCTCAATTGTATTTAATCCAATACTTCCCAAACTCAGACAGTCACAAAATGTTTTTTTCTCAGCCACTCCTATTAACATCCTGCTAATTCCACCAAGATTAACTGATTTTGAAAAATTCTAAGTTAAAAAATAAAGTGCAGAAAATCAATAGCTAATTTAAATTTTTATAATTTACAAACATCTTTCCTTTTCATCTCTCTATTCTTTTTCTCCTTGCACCTAAGGAGATTTGTTATCTCTCTTCCTCCAAATAACTATTTTCCACTTCTAAAATGCAGTATGAAGTACACATCAATGATAGCTATGCAGAACTTCATGGTCTCCATTAAAAACCAGAAGATAAATCATTTCTTTTCTGGGTTTTAAATAATTTAAGTAAGAAAAAAACACTCGATTTCTTAACACACTTCAAACAAAATAAAGTTCCATGAGCCACTTCCCTAAATGATCTTTTCTTCCCATATATGTATCAATTTATTTTCCTTGACAGACAGAATAAGGAAAATATGATGAAAGCAATTAAATATATTCCCTTAGAAGAAAGTCCAACCCCTTCTTTCATATAGACAGGCAGGACCGGACAAAATTTTAATTAGCTATCCACCCCTCGCCCTACACACTTCGTTATTTTTACACTTTCTTTTAAACATTTTCCTTTCTAATATCTATGCTGCCAAATACCTGGGAATTAATCAACAAACTGAAATATGAAAATTAATCCCTAAAAGTTCTGTGATCATAGTTAACCATAACTCAATAGAATAACATTTGTATTTGTTAGTACACAAAAGAAAAAGCCATACCAGGAACAGAAAACAACTTGAAGCAAATAATAGTTTGTAACAACTCAGCTTAGGTTCCAATTGAGCCACTTAATAAATAAAAGGGCTCAAGGACAGCAAAGCTTTATGAAAAGTTACCCCATTTAGTACTGAGTTTTTAAACGTAAGGAACTTGGTGCCATTATGTATTCAAACAATATTACATAAAGAAAAATAGTAACAGTAATAATTTATGACATACATCTCTTCTCCAATCAGTATCTGTGGTATTTAATAATTCTAAACTCCCTGCCTTTAATGAAGGGCTTTATCTCTTTAATGATTTATTTCATATTCCAAAAGTTATTTTAATTAGCACAGTGAAAAACACTAAACATAGATCTAATTCTCTAATTTCATATTTCTATTCTTAACCCAATCTAATACATTGGCCAAGAAAATGTTTTAGTAGTTTAAGAAATCACAAAGAAAGAGAATTTCTGCCAGTCGCTTACAGCGCAACACAGCGGCAAGAGACTCGGTGTTCAAGTTGGGAAGGCAGTTTTATTCCCTGAACCAAGACTTGCTCACCATATGGCTTCGGGCAAATTATTGAAGCTTTTTGAGCTTTAATGACTACATCTGTAAAGTAGGGATGTAACTATCTACTTTGCAGAGGTCCCGCAAAGTTAAATGAGAAAATGCGAAGGTGTTCAATAAACAAATGTCCTTCCTTTTCTGTTCTTTTTTTCTCCTTTCTCTGGACAGGAGTCATGTATTCTGTCACCAATGTGTTTTCTACAACACATCAAAAAAAAAAAAAACTGCTATGATTCTCTAAGTGTTTAGTATTTCAGCCAGCTTTATGCTGTTCAGGATTAGCTATTCAGTTTATGCATAATCCAATACCCTCTGTTGTTCCTCTCTAGCCTTTCTGGTATTTGCCTTCAGATAAAACAACGTTCTTAAGTTCAACAAGAAAGAATATATGGCGGAAATAAAGGGTCCTAAAGAAAGAAGTGTGGAGAAACAGATCCGAGGTCCAGGAAAAGAGAGCAGTGGTGATGAAGTAGTGTATTTGCCAAATTAATTCTGCGCATTAAGGTCTCCACAACCCCCATGACATCTGTCTCTTTCCTATATTCCTGTCAATGGAGAAACACTGGCAGTTCATGTGTAAAAGGTGGAAAAATAAATTATCAATGTATACATTTTAAATACATGAGTATTTGTCTTTAGCAGTTATATAAATATAAAAGATTTGTGTATAGAGAAGGTAGACGAAAGGAAACAAAGCATTTGTTAAAGATTTTTAGCTAATTTACAAATTTCATTTAATTATATATTCTTTCCTTCATTACATGATAAATCAAATATTGGCTGAAAGAGTAAATAGCAAAATATCTAGAAACTTATTGTACTAGAAATTTATATACTAAAAATGAAACATTTACAAAAATAAAACAGGGTTTTGCAGTGCTCCATACAACTTAGGTCCACTCTTCCCCTAGGAAAAGAAGCACTCCAAGCTCAACATGCTTTCATGCTGGAGATCTTTCAGCACCTCTTTTCCAACTTCGAGGGATTATTTACAAATGTCACTGTTTGGTAAAGAGCAGGCAGATGACATCTTTCTTATTTTATAGTAAATGTGAAATTCGATTGATCCTGTATTTGTGAGTATACCATATGACACACTTTCCCACCTGGGAGCTGACTCACATGCTCCCCTAATAACTATATAGATTCCACTAAAAAGGATCCTACCTAGCAAGTGAACTGATTCCTGTGGTACCAGACTTACCCATTGTGAGTTACAAGGCACTGCCTCAGTCCCAGCTTTCGGAAAATATCCACCACAATCTCCATTGGGGTGTGGTCTGTCACTGTAAAAGGGCTCATGTCAAGAATGCTTCGAAGCTTCAATGGCCGAGGACTTTCTGCTGGAAGAGATGGGGTGTGCTGTGCAAAACACACCCGAGAACTGCCAACAATACCTTCTTGTTTTTTCCTGGCACTTTCTGAAAAGAGAGAGGAGACCAACACCTTAAAATTGATAAATTTTTAAGTAGGCAACCTGGTTATTCAGCAATAAAAAGAAACTAATGTATCCTATGACTTCTGATCCCTTCATTTTTTCCTATCTTCTCCTTAACCAAGAAAGGAGTCAACTGAAAAGCCACTTAGCAATTTTTTATATTTGATTGAATTAGAAGTCAACAATAATATATCATCTTCATGGAAAGAAAGTATTTTTTGGTAAAGTTATATCATTGTACACTTTTCTTTACTGAAGCTGTTTTCTAACTTGGGGGCTAAGGAAGTGGGTTTGGAATATGGGATTTTAAAACCTGCACAAATTCTGAGTGCAGTTTATTAAAGGAATCCATCATCAAATGAAGCCTGCCTCTGCTTCGTCTGCACTGGAGGTGGCACTAAAGAGAGTTTCATCCTTGCTTTGATTATGCTGCGTCCTCCATCCCTATGAATTAGCTGGTTCTTTTTCTTTTCTCATGTTAAAGTATAATTTTCTAGAAGAGTCATGAACATTACAGATGAGATGAAACTACAATTATGCACATAATGCACACAGACTGATTCTGGGGGGTTGTTTTCTTTGTAAAGGCTTTGTTAACTTCTCTCCAGTGTGCTCTGCTTCAAGTTCTTCTGTCCTGCTGCCTACTTCCACTCTACCGTTGAAAGAAAGAAAAAAAAAAATCTGAATGAAACTGGTGATTAAAAAAAAAGAAAGTCCTAGACAAGAAGTGGCAAAGACGGAGGAAAGTTCAGAGATCACACCACACGGAGAAGGAAACTCAATGAAGAGAATCTGAAAATAAAATAGTCATTCAGCTTTACGTTTCTACTTTGAGTTAGTATTAAAACTGAGTATATACAGATATGATATTTGTTATAGTGAAAATATTTTGGCCGGCCATGGTGGCTCAGGCTTGTAATCCTAACACTTTGGGAGGCCGAGGCAAGGAGGATCACATGAGCCCTAAAGTTCAAGATCAGCCTAGGCAACATAGAGAGACCTTGTTTCTACCAAAAAAAAAAAAAAAATTAGCTAGGCATGATGGGTGGTCCCAGCAAATTGGGAGGCTGAGGCGGAAAGATCACTTGAGCCCAGAAGTTCAGGGCTGCTAAGTAAGCCATGATCATGCCACTGCACTCCAGCCTGGGTGACAAAGCGAGACTCTGTCTCAAAAAGAAAAATTATTATTTTGAACACGAATTTTACTACAAAACTATTTAAGCCATAATAAGCATCAGTCCTAAATTGAGAAGCAGATATTACTGCAAACAATGCACTGCTTTTTACTCCTTTTGAACACTACAGCCTTCTTAACTATGTTCTAACACATTTGAGTAGGAAGGCACTAAGTAAAGCCCCAGCAACTAGTACTTACTCGACCACCTTAAAAGCATGATCAGGCCGGGCGCAGGAGCTCACGCCTGTAATCCCAGCACTTTGGGAGGCCAAGGCGGGCACATCAACGGAGGTCAGGAGTTCAAGACCAGCCTGGCCAACGTGGTGAAACCCTGTCTCTACTAAAAATACAAAATTAGCCAGCATGGTGGTGCATGCCTGTAATCCCAGCTGAGGTAGGAGAATCGCTTGAATCTGGGAGGTGGAGGTTGCAGCGAGCCGAGGCCACGCCATTGCACTCCAGTCCGGGCAACAAGAGTGAAACTCTGTTTCAAAAACAAAAAGATCATGGCATAGAAAAGAAGTCCATTAGCAACTGACATAAATGATTTTTGAAAAATACCCATTAAGTTGCTTTAAGCTCATAACAATCCGACTAACAACTGAATGCTGTCTGACAACTGAATAGTGGAATGTAAAACTACTAGAAGTATCATTAATGGATTCACAAAATAAGATGTAAAGTGTGACATCAATAGTATAAAATGTGGATGGGGGAGTAAAACTCTATAATTTTTGTATGCAACTTTAGTTAAGTTGTCACAAGAAATATACAGTCAAATTCAGAATGCTCTAAAACTACAATGGGGTTTGTAAATCATTTCTAACTCTAGTATAAATGCTGAAAGACAAAAGAATTAAAATAACTACAGCAGGCCAGGTACCGTGGCACGTGTCTGTAATCCCAGCTGCTCCAGAGGTTGAGGAGAGGGGATTGCTGAAGCCCAGGAGTTCGAGTCTACCCTAGGCAACACAGAAGACCTCATCTCTAAAAAACTAATAACTATAGCTAAAATAATTCATTAATAGATATACAAAATAAAAAGACGTGAAGTGTGATATTAAATAGAATAACATTCTGAATTAAAACTAACCCCAATTATCAATCTTAAACACCAACAAAATAACAAACATTATATCATCAATGAAATTATACTGATTTAAACATTTAATAACAAAATACATAATTTTAGAAATTTTTAAAAAATTATTTAATGGAAAGTTTCTCCATATACAAAGTACCAGAAGTGAACATTCAATCTCTTTGACTTAAATTTGTCATTTAAAAAATAACACTTTTCGCCAGGTGTGGTGGCTCACACTTGTAATCCCAGTACTTCAGGAGGCTGAGGCAGGTGGATCATTTGAACCCAGGAGCTTGAGACCAGCCTGGGACATGGCAAAACCTTGTCTATACAAGAAATACAAAATTAGCCAGTCACGGTGGTGTGTGGCTGTAGTCCTAGCTAATCAGCAGAGTGAAGTGATCACCTGATGCTGGGGAAGTCGAGGCTGAAGTGAGCCAAGATCGTGCCACTGCATTCCGGCCTGAGAAACAGGGTGAGATGCTGTCTCAAAAAAATAAATTACTTTTAATCTTTCATTTCATTTGGAAATCGTTAAGGAGAGGGATTTTAGATACTCTCCACACACACAAAAAAATCTGAGTTAATTAGCCTGATTTAATCATTCCACAATATATACATGACATAAACATATAATTTTTATCAATTAAAAATAAATAAAATGTAAAAAACAAGTATTACTTTTACATAAATACAGTTTTTTCATTTGTTTTTAGAGACAGGGTCTCACTCTGGACTCTAGGGTCCCAGGGATCCTCCTGCATCAACGTTCCCGGTAGCTAGGACTACAGGTGGCACCACCACACTCAGCCAATTTTTTTTTTGGTGGAGACCGAGGTCTTGCTATGTTACCCAAGCTGGGCTTGATCTCCTAGTGCCAAACAAACCTCCCACCCTGGCCTCCCATTTAAAAATATTTTGATGCTATTCATTCAAGGGCCTTTGAAATAAAGAACATTACAATTTTCATTTTCTTCATTTTTAAAAGAATATTTTTGGTGCTGTTCATTCAAGGGTCTCTGAAACAGAGAACAACATTAGTTTTTATTTTCTGATATAATTCAGGCTTTTTTTTTTTTTTTTTTTTTTTTGAGACAGGGTCTTGCTGTGTCACCCAGGCTGGAGTGCAGTGGTGCGATCTTGGCTCACTGCAACCTCCGCCTCCCAGGTTCAAGTGATTCTCCTGCCTCAGCCTCCCAAGTAGCTGGAATTACAGGCATGCACCACCACACCCATGTATTTTTTTGGATTTTAGTAGTAGAGGTAGGATTTCACCACGTTGGTCAGGCTGGTCTCAGACTCCTGGCCTCAAGTGATCCACCGGCTTCAGCTTGCCAAAGTGCCGTTATCACAGGCATGAGCCAACACACATGGCCTCAGACATTTGTTTTAAAAGTCTCAGCATTCCTGTTGTAATGGCCCTAAGTAATCTGAGACATCTCATTTGGATTTAATACTTTACAACATTCTGCTTTAGTATGAAACAGGGGAATCGATCTAGTTTAGCATATTTCAACCATCTTATTTTATGAGACAGCATGGAAATTTTTTTGTCCTTCAATAAAGTATTTATCATTATATAATTATATTCTATAACTATATATAATACATACATTTTAAATTTATATAGAGACCTGTACACTAGGTTTTCTATATATAACCTAAATATAATGTAATTATGTTAATACTTATATAATTATATAATTATATATAATTATACAAAATATTTACATACATAATTTTCACATATAGATATGTACTTTAATATAGATATAGAGGATATATATATCTCTCCCATATAAAAATTACATATATAAACATACGTAATTTTAAATTTATATACATATATAAAACATAGTATACAGGCATGTTTTTCCCAGTTAAAAATTAAACTGGGAAAAATTACAGTTAAAAATTAAAACTTTACAAAAACATACATGAGTAAAACATTTAAGGTTTGCTTAAAAAGTCATGTGACTAACATTTCTGATGACATGGCTTGACACCTCACCTACAGAAAGTACCCTCATTCCCTTAAACCAACATTATCTCCTATCTCAATATTCTCTCTCTCAAGACAGTGACGAAACTTTAAAAACTACATCCACACAATCAGTGGGATAATGAATAGTTCTTAATTTCCACACTTTAAAAACCTGCCTGGCCTTTTCCCCCTAAATTTCTATGTAAATACCAAAATTCTGACCTCCTTTTCTTTTCTTTGACTGGCTACTAGTAAAAACTAGAGAATGGGAATCTTAAACAATGAAATTATTTTCTGACTAGATCTAGCCACGGTAATGGCTAAAAAACTAAAATGCTTGAATGGAGCCAAGCATGACAAAATACTTTGTCATCAGCTCTGGCAACTACTATTATTAGCTAAGTAAAATTTAGAATGATGGGATTGCTAGGCCTTGAAAAATCCTTCCAAAGCTGTAGCCTGTTCCCAAACTGAACAAGCTGTTCTCTATAGGACCTTTTTTCTTTTCCTTTCTTTTCTCTCTCTCTGCCTAATGGTTCTTAAAAATTAAAGACTTTCCAGTTTGATTTGAGAAACACTCCCCCATATACACTGTCTGGTTGTGTGCCATTCAAATGGCACAAAAATTATTTTTAAATCCTTTTGCAATGGCCACAGGGGTAAGCTGGAAGGGAGATGATATGCTCACAGGAATGACCTTTCAGACAGACCAAAGGCTTGACACTTTCATTCAGGGTCCGGTACTAAAAACTGGGGAGTAACAAAGCAATGGCTTGATGTACCTATCCTCAGTCACTTTTTAGCGGTTGGAGGAAGAGATATAAGATTGCACCAAAAAAAAATTAAGTCTTAATGGCCTCCTCATCAATACTGCAAGACTATAAGGTAAAGAAAAAAACAAATTTTAGAGAAACACAACTGTAGAAAGTTTATCTCCAAGAAATATACTATGGCTAATACCTTTAACCAGTACTTTCAGGAAAGTCTGCATAAAACACAACAGGACTGATACATTATACTTTTTCAACCTGGCATTTGGTCAGAAATAAAAATCTCAGTGATAGTCACTTTAAATTATTTATTATAAATTAATATTATAATCCTAACTCCGAAGACTGATAAAGCAAAACACTGTTAATCTAATATAAAAGAGACTGATAAAGATGAGATTTTCAATAACTTGTATTCCAATAAGCCAACTTTATTAAATACAAGAATGTATTTGACTGAATGCATTTAGCCAAGGTCTTACATGGTATTTTGAATAACCAAAATCAACTATCAAGGCTTATCAGAGTGGGAAAAGAATCTGACTCCAATTTCTGGTACAATGCCAGATCAAAAGATAAAACTGTATTTAGCGGAAAACCATCCACTGAAGCATACCTTCCTTTCCTAAAGAACAGAAGATTTTAAGGGACATAAAATAACATCCCTTGCCCCCACAAATCCAACCCATTAAATGTTACTGCTTATTGCTTTCCTTTCGTCCAGAAATCCATCTCATATATACATATATATATATTTTTGAAAGGGTACCTATTGCAATTGTCAGGTCTCTTCTGAGGGCAAATCCCACTAATCTCTGAGATTCTTTCGACATGATGACCGGAAATCCATTGTAGCTGGTTTCATTAATCATGTTTTCTATATCATCCACTGTCATATTGTCCTGTGTCAGGACAGCTAAGGGAGGATCGTTCCTTCGAGGTCTCATGACGTCAGCAGCCAGGGTGGTATGAGTGAATTCTTCTTTTGCATCCAAGAAAGGGTACCCGTTTAATCGGATGTGCGCTTCATAAATGCCTTCCCTGCCAAAGGCATCTCCAACCCATTTACTAGTCATGACTGCAGCCATAAGGGGAACAATATATTCCAAGCCTCCAGTAAGCTCAAAAACAATAACCACCAGGGAGACAGTCATTCTTGTCACACCACCTGAAAAAAGTAAGCACCCACTGGTCAGGAAGGACAGGATCCTCATCATTACCTTTTATTAGAATTTTTGCACTAGGCAGTTAAAACCAAATGGCAAATATAACTCAGTCACGGAAAAGCATATCATCTAAAACTGCTACTCCTCTTTTAGGACAATAATCACTACTTTTAATAAAATCTAGAGAAACACCAATTTTCTTTGTTTATAACAGAGAAGACTATTAAAATAACATTTAAAAAACCTGTTTATTTCACATTTTAAAAAATCAAAGCTTATCAACTAAAACAATTTTGCCATTTTGGTTTACTGCTGTAACAAAGACATAATTTAAGCCTTATACAAGCTTATTATTCTAATTATTAAGGAATTTGGTAAAGGACATCATGGTTTTCTTTGCTACAATCTACAAATTAAACTCATATATGGGTAGAATGTTAATATAATAAATTTCTCCTCTAAATTTTTTTTCAAAAAGAGTAAAATACTTTGATGCCTTTGATTTACATTAACGATGCAAGTAATATCCACCCACAGAAAACTATCTGGGCCAGGCGCAGTGGCTCATGCCTGTAATCTCAGCACTTTGGGAGGCCAAGGCAGGAAGATCACTTAAGTCCAGGAGTTTGAGATCAGCCTGGGCAATACAGTGAGACCCTGTCTTTACAAAAATAAAAACTAAAAAAAGTAGCCAGGCATGCTGGTGTATATTTGTAGTCCCAGCTACTTGGACGCTGAGGTGGGAGGCTCGTTTGGGCCAGGGGCTTGAGGCCGCAGTGAGCTGTGATCACACTACTTATGGGATTCTCACTGTTATCAACTCAGTCCAAGCCCTCATGACTTTATTCCTTTTTTACTTTGTATTTTTTAAGATTTGGGGTCTCACTCAGTTGCCCAGGTTGGTCTCAAACTCCTGGGCTCCCATGATCCTCCCACCTCAGCCTCTCCAGTAGCTGGCATTACACACATGTGTCATCATGCCTGGCTATTCCTTAATTATAATACCATTTTCTCTGACCTCCTTGACTCCAGGCCCCATTACCACATGTCCTAATCAGTTGACAAAGACTTGTTTTTCAAACTAGGCACTTATTTCACCAGGCGCTATACATGCATTTTATCTCATGTAATCCTCAAAACAATCCTAGCAGATCACCAGCTGTTATTCCTTTTTATATACAGAAAATTAAAACTTCAAGAAGGAACTTTCTCAAAGTCATCAAAGTAAAAATGACAAAGCTAGGACTGCCACAAATCTGAGCAACTTCAAATGTAAAATCATCCTGACATTAATCAGGTTTCTTGTCTTTTCATAATCTGTTCCTTCTCACCAATCCAACTTCATTTCCCAAAAGTACCCAAAATGTATTCTCTACTTAGAGTCAATTTCTTCAAAGCCTTATGAATACAAAATTTATTCCCATCCTAGTTCGTCTTCACATGATAATCTTCAACAGTCACCTTTTCCTTAAATTCTGCTAATCTTTCAAATAAAGCTCATGCCTACTCTTCCTGAAGTACTTCAGCTCTTTCTTCCCCTATATTCCTACCATACTTGGACTCTTTTAACCTTGTATATATTTGTTAATATTCCTCACTATGTGTTCATCTTGTCTCCTCAACTTGATTAGAGTTGAGATTGGGTTCATGTTCTTTTTGTATTACTCACTGTATCTAGCATAATGCTAAAACAAAGTGGACACTTAATAATTACTTGCTAATTCGGTGAAAATGATTCTGTCCTTCCCTTTAAATTGATAATACATTTTAAAAGATCAATAATCACATAATTTTTATTCACTAAACAAAACTGGTCAAAATGGCAACTATTATTTAATATTATAACCAAAGTTTAGCTGACATTTTAAATATGAAAAGCAATAACCATTTTTTTCCTGCCCCAACAGACATTGAATAGACTCAAGTATTTAATGTAAGTGTTTTGCTTTTCTTCTCATTAAAATAAACAGCTACCTTTTCTCATTTTATAATGTACAGCTTAGATGATGGAGCATGGGTAAACACATCTGTTACTAAGGCTAACAGTAAATCATTTCAGAACCAAAGTCAAGCTACTCTGAAACTTTGTTGCAATGCTAATCTTAGGTATCAAGCTATAGTTGCTACAGGTAAGCCAAGATCCTTAACAATGAAAGAATCAAAGACTTCTTTGGTCAGGATTCAAATTAAGCTTATGTTGTACTTAGATGGCTTCTGCCATAAAGTATTAAGTTATATTACAATGTTAATTCCATTAAATTCTTGTATTAACAAATGTTGTAAGACAGAAAACCGGTACTGTATAATACCCTAATAGTACTACTGTTTCTTATCTGTTAAAACATTTCCGCCCTGCACCCTCCTTTACTCAACTAATCTGCCCACCCATTAAGCAAGAATGTGTCCCACTTTCTCTTGGCTCTCTCAAACTAGCAAACATCCACACACAGGCAGACACAGCCATATTACCTAAGCATGCAGCAGCACCAACCATGGCATAAAGGCCAGGTGTAATGCAATCGGCCCCAACCTCACACCACTCCTTAAAGATAAACCAGTCATGGTGATAGTAGGCAAGCTGCTCCACCGCAATCCCCACAATCCTTCCTGCGATCGCTCCAATGGCCATGCTAGGGATGAACAAGCCTGATGGAACCTATAACAAGAACAGAACTCTTAATGGGGCAGAGATCCTCGACATACATGCTTGAAACTTATACTCCATGCATTTGTTTCTAACATTTTTGATTCTATTCACATTAATATAGCAAAATCCTAGTACAAATAAAACTATAGCAAAATCTTGTACCTTAACAATCCCATGAATTCAGTTACAAAATAAACCACATTCTTTAGGCCAAAGAGAAAACAACTCAAGGGTTATTTCCTTTAGCTCAAGGGTGCCCTAAGGTCAGTCCCTAACAAAATTTTCATTAGTCCATGGTGAAATGAAAAAAAAAAAAAGGACAATATTCTGGATACAATATTGGGTGACAGGTGCAATAAAATCTCAAAATTCACCATTATAGAATTCATCCGTGTAACCAAAGACCACTTGTAACCCCAAAGCTATTGAAATTAAAAAATATGTATTTTTAAATGGACAATATGAAGTATTTTTCATAAATCTCAACTGATTTTTAAGCACTGTCTTTTACTTCAAGATTATGTGATTATGTCCTCCTACATATTTACAAATGATGTAAATGGTAGATGCTATTCATCTTCAGTGGTACAATGCTAAGTGGACAGACTTACCAGAGTTGCCCAATATTTTGACTGATACAGACATACCTCGTTTTATTATTACACTTTGTGTTATTATGCTTCACACATATTGTGGTTTTTACAAATTGGAGGTTTCTGACATCCCTGCATTAAGCTAGTCCATCAGCATGTGCTCGCTTTCTGTCTCTGTATCACATTTTGCTAATTCTCTCAATACTTTGAAATTTTTCACTATTATTATATGTTACAGTGCTCTGTGATTAATGATCTTTGATGTTATTGTTACAACTGTTTTACTGCACCATGAACCATGCCCATAGAAGAAAGTGAATTTAATAAGTGTTGTATGTGGTCTGACTGTAACTGGCTGTTCCCCTGTCTCTCTCTCCCTCTCCTCAGGCTGCCCTATTCCCTGAGACCCAGTGATACTGAAATCAGCCCAACTAAGAACCCTACAATGGTCTCTAAGTGTTCCACTGAAAGCAGAAGTCATGTCTCTCGGCTGGGCGTGGTGGCTCAAGCCTGTAATTCCAGCACTTTGGAGGCTGAGGTGGGAAGATCACTTGACGCCAGGAGTTCCTGACCAGCCTGGCCAACATGGGAAAACCCCATCTCTACTAAAAATACAAAACTTAGCCAGACCTCGTAGTGCACACCTGTAGTCCCAGCTACTCGTGAGGCTAAGGCAGGAGGATCGCTTGAACTTAGGAGGTAGAGGTTGCAGTGAGCGCGCCACTGCATTCCAGCCTGAGCAACAGAGCAAGACTCTGTCTCAAAAAAAAAGTCACATCTCTCACTTTATATCAACAGCTAAAAATGGCTAGGTATTGTGGCTCACGCCTATAATCTCCATCCTTTGGGAGGCCAAGACAGAAGGTTCACTTGAGGTCAGGAATTAGAGACTAGCCTGGGCAACACAGTAAGACCCATCTCTACAAAAAAAACCAAAAAACAAAAAATAGGCTGGTGTGGTGGTACATGCCTGTAGTCCCAGCCACTGACGAGGCTGAGTCAGCAGGATCACTTGAGCCCAGGACTTCAAGGCTACAGTGAGCAATGACTGTGCCACTGCACTCCAGCCTGGGTGACAAAATGAGATCCTGTCTCAAACAAATAAGAAAGCTAAAAATAATTAAGCTTAGTGAAGAAGGCATGTTGAAAGCCGAGGGGGGGGCCAAAATCTCAGCCTCTAGCTGCAGTCAGCCAAGTCATGAATTGAAAAGAAAAGTTCTTGAATCAAATTACAAGTGCTACTTCAGTGAACACAAAATGATTTAAAAAAAGTAAAATAGCCTTATTATTGATATGAAGAAAGTCTTGAGACAGAAGATCAAACCAGCCACGATATTCCCTTAAATCAAAACCTAATCCAGAGCAAGGTCCTCACTTTCTTCAAGTCTATCAGGGGTTAAAGAGGTGAGGAAGCTACAGAAGAAAAACTAGGAGCTCGCAGAGGTTGGTTCATGACGTGTAAGGAAAGAAGCTGTCTCTACAACATAAAAGCGTAAGGTGTTGGGAGGCTGAGGTGGGCGGATCACGAGTTCAGGAGATTGAGACCATCCTGGCTAACACGATGAAACCTCGTCTCTACTAAAAATACAAAAAAATTAGCCGGGTGTGGTGGCGGATGCCTGTAGTCCCAGCTACTCAGGAGGCTGAGGCAGGAGAATGGCTTGAACCTGGGAGGCGGAGCTTGCAGTGAGCCGAGATCATGCCACTGCACTCCAGCCTGGGTGACAGAGCGAGACTCCGTCTCAAAAAAATAAAATAGGCCGGGCGCGGTGGCTCAAGCCTGTAATCCCAGCACTTTGGGAGGCCGAGACGGGCGGATCACGAGGTCAGGAGATCGAGACCATCCTGGCTAACACGGTGAAACCCCGTCTCTACTAAAAATACAAAAAACTAGCCGGGCGAGGTGGCGGGCGCCTGTAGTCCCAGCTACTCGGGAGGCTGAGGCAGGAGAATGGCGGGAACCCGGGAGGCGGAGCTTGCAGTGAGCTGAGATCCGGCCACTGCACTCCAGCCCCGGAGACAGAGTGAGACTCCGCCTCAAAAAAAAAAAAAAAGAGCTTTAACAGCTCTTTTAACTTGATTCCCTAAGAAAAAAGGTAAAACTTTAAAGTTTTTCTATTATTATTATTATTATTATTTTCTTTTTTTTTTTTTTTTTTTGAGACGGAGTCTCGCTCTGTCGCCCAGGCTGGAGTGCAGTGGCCGGATCTCAGCTCACTGCAAGCTCCGCCTCCCGGGTTCACGCCATTCTCCTGCCTCAGCCTCCCGAGTAGCTGGGACTACAGGCGCCTGCCACCTCGCCCGGCTAGATTTTTGTATTTTTTTTTTTAGTAGAGACGGGGTTTCACCGTGTTAGCCAGGATGGTCTCGATCTCCTGACCTCGTGATCCGCCCGTCTCGGCCTCCCAAAGTGCTGGGATTACAGGCTTGAGCCACCGCGCCCGGCCATATTATTATTATTTTCTACTTATTATTTTTTGAGACAGTGTCTCACCCTGTCATCTGGGCTGGAGTGCAGTGGCATGAACTTGGCTCACTGCAACCTCCGCCTCCTGGGTTGAAGTGATTCTCCTGCCTCAGCCTCCCAAGTAGCTGGGATTACAGACACCTGCCACCACGCCTGGCTAATTTTTGTATTTTTAGTAGAGACGGGGTTTCACTGCCAGGGTTAGCCAGGATGGTCTCGATCTCCTAACATCGTGATCTGCCCGCCTCGGCCTCCCAAGGTGCTAGGATTACAGGTGCGAGCCACTGCTCCTGGCCAGGCTTTTCTATTATTTAACTCTTGATACTCAGTAGACTACAGACTTAGGACAAGAGAAAAGAGACCTAAAAACTAATACCACTCCAATTTTGTAGAAACAAAGCTGTTATTCCACATTAATTTACATCTGTAAAAGCATATTATCACTAGCAAATACTATTACATGAAGTACAAGGGCAGTAATTTAAAGAACAAGAATAAGCTGATATGTGCTTCCCCATATATAGCACTGATAGTCATATAAGAAATTGTATTTACTGATGGACCATTAATCAACAAATTTTGTTACTTTATAAATCCAAAAGAAGCAATGTGCCAGGGCATAAGGCCCAGCTGCCTTAATTCTTGACGGAAAAAGGCATGTATTTATAGATCTAGTAATTTAACTGAGTCTGCAGTGTCCTTTCAAGCTAACACCCAATACTCGTATGAGGCAGAATAATGGCTCCTCAAATATGTCCATAACTTAATTTCCAGAACCTGTGGTTACATTACGTTGCATGGCAAGGAGGAATTAAGGTTGCAGAAAGAAAGTTTCGAAGCAGTTGACCTTAACAAAGGAGATTATTTTCTGATTTATCTGGGTGGGCCTAAAGTTATCACAAAGGTTTTTCAAATGTGGAAGGGAGATTTAGCAGAGTTTGTGACAGAGTGATGAGACAAGAGAAAGACTTGACCAGCCATTGCTGGCTTTGAAGATGCAAACAGAGGGCCAGGAGCCAAGGAATGCTGACAGCTTCTAATAGCCAGAAAAGGCAAAAAACACACACTCTCCTACAGCCTCCAGAATGCCCTATGAACACCTTAATTTTAGCACAGTGAGATCCATTTCAGACTTTTGATCTGCAGAACTGTAAGATAATAAATTTGTGTGGCTTTTAAGCCATTAAGTTGTGGTAATTTTATTTATTACAGCAGCAATAGGAAACTAATAAAAGTGGTTTTAAAACATGATCATGAATGCTCTGACACTTGTCCCAGTAAGTATATGTCCCTCCTCTGAATGCGGGTGGGTCTCTGTGGCTGCCTCAATGAATAGAATAAAACAAGTCATGTTGCAAGTCTTTGGCTACATTAAAAACAGCCCTCTTAGGAATCCTGAGCTATGATACAAGAAATCTAATTACCTGAGGCCACCACCTTAGAAAAACCACAGAGAGAGAGGAAAAAGAAAGCTAGAGAAAGAGAGAGAGAGAGCGGGAGTGAGCATGAGAGAGAGAGTATGCAAGATTGATCCCAGGAGCCCAGGTGTATGAATCTTTTCAGCCTAGTCATGAATGAAGAAGTCTCTGAACTATACTCAATACTAATTTAATTGTACACTTAAAAATAATTAACAGTATAATTGGATTGCTTGTAACACAAGGGATAAATGCTTGAGATGATGGATACTCCATTTACTCTGAGATTATTATGCACTGCATGCCTCTCTCAAAAGATTTCATGTACCCCAAAACTATATATAGCTACTGTGTACCCACAAAAACAGTTTTTTAAAAAGGAAATGAAAGAAGCTTTGAGATGATGAGACCTCGCCATGTCTAATAACAACTATATGAAAGACCACAAGCAAAAAAGAGGCCCAGTTGAGCCCTTCCCAAGTCGTTGACCCAATATCGAGAACAAAATAAGTAGTTACCTTAGGCTGCTAAGGTTTGGGGGCAATTTGTTAAACAGCAACAAATAACATGGTCAACAACATATGCTAAGGAATTATCTTTTTCATTACTTAAAATTAAACTCAAAAGATAAGTACTTTTTTCAGTCACTTATGAAACAACAACCTCTCTCATTTCACATACAAGTTTTGAACATGCCATGATTACCCGAATATCACCTTACATTAGTACTTACCTTGATGCCAAAAGTGAATACTGTCATTATGATTTTAAATATGAGTGCCAGGCATAACTGCCATATAGCTGAATATACTCCAATGCCTGCTGGACGATCAGGAATGTCATCGACAATTTTACTGGCATTCATATCATTTCTGTAGTCACAAAGAGAAGAGGATTCCAGGGGACCACAGTCTGTAAAAAGCTCTTTGATCAGTTCACTGGTGTTTAGCCTAGTGTATGGATTAGGGAAGGCTATCACAGCAGTAATGGCTGCAACAATAATGACTTCCAGAACGGGATACTTTCCAAATTTGGTGGACTTGCGTCGACGACACCAGGCAATATTTGCCCTAATGAAAAAGGCTCCCCAAAGCCCTCCAAATACCCCTAGGAGAATAAAAGGAAACAGTTCAAAAAGGTACCATGGTGTATGATACTCCACATAAAAAAGGACCAGACGGCTGTTACCAAATGGATTGATGGACCTCAAAACAAATGCAGCCACTAAAGCAGCAAAAAATGATCTCCATAAAGTTTTGAGAGGAAAATAATAGCTAACCTAAAAAAAGAAAAGGAAAAGAAAAATTAATGCTATAATTTTATAAGATGTTTCTGATATATTATAACTTGAATGGTAAATATCCTAGTTCTAAATTTTGCTGTAGTTATAATTTACATGTAATGGATTTTACGGTAATAAGAAAATTGATGTTATTATTATTTTTGGAGATGGTGATCATCATTACAAATTCACAGTATCAACTGGTCATGAATGTCTAATAAATATTTAGAATACCTAGCACTGTTTTATTTTCAAGATGAGTTTCACATTCAATTCAATCATGGTAGTTAAAAATAAATGTACCGGCCGGGCGCGGTGGCTCAAGCCTGTAATCCCAGCACTTTGGGAGGCCGAGACGGGCGGATCACGAGGTCAGGAGATCAAGACCATCCTGGCTAACATGGTGAAACCCCGTCTCTACTAAAAAATACAAAAAACTAGCGGGCGAGGTGGCGGGCGCCTGTAGTCCCAGCTACTCGGGAGGCTGAGGCAGGAGAATGGCGTAAACCCAGGAGGCAGAGCTTGCAGTGAGCTGAGATCCGGCCACTGCACTCCAGCCTGGGCGGCAGAGCGAGACTCCGTCTCCAAAAAAAAAAAAAAAAAAAAAAATAAAAAAATAAAAAAAAAAAAAATAAAAAAATAAAAATAAAAATAAAAATAAATGTACCATCACCAACTCCTGTTAGCTTATAATGAATTTAATTCGCCTCTTCTACATTAAAAAAAGAAAAAAGCATACAAACAACTAAAAGAAAAAAGTAAATTTAAAAACATTCTTGAACTAAAAGAGTTAAATTCATAGAAGTAGAGAGTAGAATAGGGGTTACCAGAGGCTGGGGGTTGGGGAAGTGAACAGGGCAAGGGGAGAGGTTAGTCAATGGGTATGAACTTACAGAGGACGAATAAGTTCTGGTGTTCTATTTAACAGTAAAGTGACTACAGTTAATAATATGTATTATATATTTCAAAATAGCTAAAAGAGAGGATTTTAAATGTTCTCACAACCACAAGGACATAATAAATATCTGAGGGATTTGCTAATCACTCTGATTTGATTATTCCACAATGTATACATGTATAGACACATCAAATTATACCCCATAAACATAAACAATTATTATTTGTCAAAAAAATTTTAAAAAAAATTCCTGGTTACATTTTTATGTGAAAAGAAAACAAAAACAAAATAATCCACTGAAGTGACTAAAATTATTTCCTTAAACATCATTAACTGTATCAGAAATAATCACATGGGAAAAACTTTAAAACACAACATAGGACTTGATTAAAATTTTTCAAACAAAAACTGCTTGGGAAGCTGAGGCAGTAGAATCATTTGAACCCGGGAGGCAGAGGTTGCAGTGAGCCAAGATCATGCTATTGCACTCCAGCCTGGGCAACAAGAGCGAAACTCCATCTCAACAACAACAACAAAACAAAACACACACACACACACACACACACACACACACACACAAACAGCCTGGCCAACATGGGGAAACCCCATCTCTGCTAAAAATACAGAAATTAGCCAATGGAAATAGATTGTTTCACGTGTCCTCTATTAAGTCAAATTCACATCTTCTTACTTTTAAATATGTCAACAAAGTAAAGTTAGATTTTAAATAATTACTAATATTTATACATAAATAAATTAAAACAAAAGTTTCCTCCAGGTATGGAGTATGAATAACATTTACTTTTTATGTAAGAATGAGTGGAAAACGACTTTAGAAAACTAAATTTGAAAACAAAGTCTTTACCTATTACATCACCTATAAAACTGAAATGTGTGAAATATGTGTGAAATATATTTGCAGTGGTAATTATATATAGTTTTAATTGTTGTATTCTTTTCACCTACCTCCTCCAGGCTAAAAAGAACTCCTCCAATTGGTGCACCAAAAGCTACAGAAACCCCTGCAGCTGAGGCAGCTGATAGCACCTAGAAAGAGGATATGGCTTATTTCACAATTTCATAGAAATTCACACATACCAAATAAAAATTCTTCATGTTACTTGAATTTTCCAAATGGATTTTCTGAATTCAATTTTCATGTTCCTTGCTCCCTAAGCAAAGGGCAAGTATTCATTTCTTCTATTAAGATCTGTTTCTTTCTCCTGTGCTTTAATTGAAAGGTCAGTCATGCATTTACTATTCAGTTAAAAAATTTTTTTGCCAGATATACTAATGTGAATAGGGTGTAAAGAAGAGGAAGCAATGAATATAGATAATTTTCAAGATGTATGTTTGTGTAGATAAGAGGGGAGGGCAGTAACTGGGATGTGCGGCTATTTTTAAATAGGATATCATTTCTTCAAATTTTAGAGCTAACTGCTCCACCATAAATACTCTATTCCAAATCCTAGCAAGATACGCAGGGAACTGAAGACCTTGTAAAATTCCCTATATTTTCACTACCCTATGCCCTGTGAAATACTGCTAAAATACTGTCAGTCTAGAGAGCCTCATTCTGAAAGTACACACAATAGCTCCTCAAGTTACAGCCTCACCAACTAACACCTCTACAAAAAATTTAAAGGAAGAGAAAAATCCAAGGACACTCTTCCATGTCCTCTCTCTAGCTCCCCGTCTATCAATTGGTAGTGGTCTGCTTCCCACCAGTATGAAGCCAACTACATCTATAATTTCACTAGGGTTTTATTTGTAATTATTTTTCTGGGCCTGTATTCCTTTTTTTTTTTTTTTTTTTGGAGACAGAGTTTCTCTCTTGTGTCTCAGGCTGGAGTGCAATGGCACAGTCTAGACTCACTGCAACCTCCAACTCCTGGGTTCAACTGATTCTCCTGCCTCAGCCTCCCAAGTAGCTGGGATTACAGGCACCTGCCACCGCGCCCGGCTAATTTTTGTATTTTTAGTAGAGACAGGGTTTCACCATGTTGGCCAGGCTGGTCTCGAACTCCTGACCTTAAGTGATTCACCTGCCTCTACCTCCCAAAGTGCTGGGATTACAGATGTGAGCCACCACGCCTAGCCAAGAGTCTGTATTCCTTTCACTACTTTAATCCAGCAAATATCCAAGGCTACCTAAAGTATTTCTTCAAATGGTCAATTGTTACATTTCCAGAAGAGAAATTATAAATAATCAGAATTAAGCTGTAAATGGTTAAGATCATGAACTCCATAGTCAGGCTGCTGTGTTGAAATCATGGCTCTGCTACTTACTAGCTATATGACTATGGGTAGATAATCTCTATGTGCCTCAGTTTTCTCTTCTCTAAAATGGAAATGTGATAATACTACTTAGCTCTTAAGGATTGAGTAAATATATAGAAAGTGCTCAGAACAGTGCCTGGCATCCAGGAAATACTTTATAAAAGTTTGGTGAATTAAAAATAAATAAATATTTGTTTTAATTAAATTGTTGGCATTAGAATGTAGACTCTGCTTATTTGGGGAGGAAAGGGAGCAAATTTAACCTCCTTTTTTTCCCCCCACTAAAAGGAATGCAACCATATTTCTTTGACTGTCCTGATCCTGCATTACAACCAAACTAACACCTATGTATGTAAAACTCATATACACGTTTTAATCCATTTCATACGTATCTAAGAAGCATTTAATTTAAAAATATCAATGCTCGCTCCTCTTGTCTACACAAAACTATGGGATCTTAATGCTTTCAACTAACTGAATTCTTGCCATTTATATATACACTAAGGTAACAAAATAACAACATCTTAACATTAATCATTACAATACAAACATTAAAATTTAGGTAAACTTGATTTCTAACATCTAATTATATTTTTTGAACTTAGAATAAAAGTCTTACCAAACAAACATAAAGGTACAGCAGAAAGTAAAAGAACTGAATTGAGGAAGCAGGTGCTCTAGCTCCATCTTAGCCACTAACTTGCTACACTACAGGATGGTTTTGAGTTTTATTTTGAACACACACAAATATATACCCACACAGTCGTAAGGGCAGTAAGGTAGTACATAAAACCACAGACTGGAGTCAAAGATAAATGAATTTTAATCCACGTTCCGCCACTAACTAGGTATGTGGTCTTGGGCAAGTTAGTGAGCTGTTTCCAGCCCTAGTTTCCTAATCTATAAATGAGGATAACAGGGCCATATTAATAAATTACTGTGAAATTAAGTTTTAAAATCCAAGTAAAGTATCTGCCACCGTACCAGATACATAGAAAGGAATCAATAATGCTATTTTTGTTGTATAGTAAAGTACTGGAATCACAATTCTTCAGAGATGAAACTATGACGATCTGAAGTATCCCACTTTTGGGATATTTATGGCCAATGTGAGGACAACATTTTAATGTGAACGTTAAAATGTACTAGAATTATTTCAACTGAAGATCAAACAGTTTGATAAAATATTCTACTTTTTTGGTTCTAGTACTTAAAAAAAACCCAACAAGATGAAAAGATTCTGCCAGTATTTAATGAGAGGTTTTTTAAAAATTCGTATCTAAAAAATCCGAAGATCTCTGTACCATCTAGGGCTGTAGATTTAGATTTGGAAAATAGGAAGGGACTGGGCTCCCAAAGTCTAGAGCTAATATAAAAGACTCAGGAAAATACTCAGAGCAATCTAGAAATATCAGAGGAAATACATAATATATACAAGGTATCAAGGTCTTGTAGAAGATCTCAGGCTGGCCTAAAGAAACAGTAAAGGAAATTGCCTTAAACAATCAAATGAAAAGGATTTCCTGCAATCTTTTTAATATGTGAATTTCTGATTTAAACTTCAAGAGCTTCTAAAGGCCCTCAGAACTTCCCCCACGGCACTGGATAGCATTTTTCATATCACACATCACTGACACTGGCACCAGATGCTGGCTCCAGGAGGAAAACACAGCTATTAAGGTTTCCCAACCTCTTAATGTTGAAAGCAAGAGTAAAAAACAAAGCTAAGCTTAGAAAACATTTCAGAAGAGGAAAGATATAAGGTAAAGTGAAAACAGGAAGATCTTCAAGAAATGCAACTGAAACCCAATGGACACCAGCTGTCTATCTATAAAGTTTCTCTAAAATGTAAGACTAACTGAGCAGCACTGGGAATGGATTCCAGAAAGATGTTATATTCAGGAAAAACAAAAGAAGCACACATTAATCTCAACATTTTTTATCTGAATACAGAATTTATTATTTTTACACTAAGAAATTCTTTAAAATAAACACTATACAATATACATTTTTCAGTCAAATTAACTATAAAAGACACTTACCTCCCTTTTTTTAGCTTCATTTGTGCTATACTTTGGAAAGAGGTAGGAAAAGATATTTCCGCAGCAACAGGCAACATGTACCAGGGGACCTTCTTTTCCTAAACTCAAACCTGATGCCACAGCCAGGACTAATGTGATGGTTTTAATCATTAAAGTCCATTTTCCCAGGTAACCTCTGATGATGAATCCACTTAAAATAGTTTTAATCTACAAGGCAAAGATTAAGGCAGCTTAATGTTCTTTAAGAAACATAAGAATATAACAAATCCAAGTTATTTTCTTGTTTTACGCACAAAAACGACCTCGCAAATTTTAGCAGCCTACAGAAACATTTACAGTTAATTTTTTAAAAACTTTACCTATTATGCTACATATGATAAATTGATATTATAATCTAATTCTCTACCCAAGAAAGGAGAGAGGGTAACTCCATCTCAGGAACAAGATCCAAATATCAGGCCATGTTAAAAGGAATATAGACCTTAATTATAAGGATTGTAATTACACAAGCAAAAAAAGAGGCAAATTTGAATATTTCTGTTGTAAAAATAAGCATAATATTTTAAATATATTTTGGACATTATGTTAGAAATAATATGTTTTCTCTAAGTACTATAATTATGTGGAATAGTTTTTTATATATCAAGAAGGATGAATGACAACTGTTATTATACTGCATGATACTGCTTTTTATGAAAGTTACTCTTAATACAACCTTAAAGATCACTACAATTTCATTTTAAAAAGAAATGTATTAGGAAAAAGTTGGTAACTTATTTAACTACAGAAAAATAAGTTCAAAACAAGTTCAATCAATCCTCTGTATAACTCTACTCTATTGTAATGAAAAATAAAACCCAAAAGTTTATATTACTGACCCACTGTGATTAACCACTTTCTCAAAGTATAAAATGGCCAAATTCAAGAATAACTAACATCTAATCAAAAGGTAATTATAAAAAGAGAATGAACGAATCAAAATCAGGGTCATAGCCAGGTGCGGTGGCTCACACCTGTAATTCCAGCACTTTGGGAGGCTGAGGCAGGTGATCACTTGAGGTCAGGAGTTTGAGACCAGCCTGGCCAATATGGTGAAACCCCATCTCTACTAAAAAAAAAAAAAAAATTGAAAAATTAGCTGGCCATGGTGACACGTGCCTGCGATCACAGCTACTCAGGAGGCTAAGACACAAGAATTGCTTGAGCCTGGGATGCAGAGGTAGTGATGAGCTGAGATCGCGCCACTGCACTCCAATCTGGGTGACAGAGCAAGACTCATTCTCCAAAAACAAAAAAATCAGGGTCATAATAGCAAAATAACAACTAATCCATCAAAGACTGTTAGGTCACAAGACAGTTCTTCCAGGCTCCTGATGTTTAACTAAATCTTCTGAAAATTTGCCTAGTCATGTGTTAAATTAGTGGTGAGAGAAAAAAAAATCAACCTCCATAGTAAATGATCAAATGACTATACGGAACAATATTTTTCAAGTTTTTCAATTTTAAAGCTTATATTTAAAAAAAATTTTTTCATACTATGAACAAACTATCCCCTCCCTCCAGAAAAGCCAACTTCTATTATCACTAAGGGCAAAAAGTTAAGCACCATAATAATGTTTAATGACACTAAATATTACTTGGCTTACCTCCGGAATTCCAGAGCCACAGGCATATGGAGCAAATACCTTTACCAGAGAAACTGCAAGAAAGGCAAAACTCAAGGCCCAGAAGATGTACATTATGTAGTTCATGATGTAAGAACCAGGACCCTAAAAAGAAAATAGTTCAAGAGTATGAATTTAATTTACATTGCACCTCTAATGCAAATGCTTGTCACAACAAACTTCAGTAAATGGCCAGGCGTGGTGGCTCATGCCTGTAATCCCAGCACTGGGAGGTTGAGGCGGGTGGATAACCTGAGGTCAGGAGTTCGAGACTAGCTTGGCCAACATGGTGAAACCCCATTGCTACTAAACATACAAAAATTAACCAGGCATGGTGGCGTGCACCTGTAATACCAGCTACCCGGGAGGCTGAGACAGAAGAATCGTTTAACCTTCAGAAGCAGAGGTTGCAGTGAGCTGAGATCATGCCACTGCACTCCAGCCTGGGCAACAGAGTGAGACTCCACCCCCACCACCAAAAAAAAAAAGAACAGAAAAGAAGCTTCAGTAAAATGTGTAAAAGTCTCCTGGTTTATTTCCACAATAATAAAGACTTTATATGAACAAAACATTTAAGTAGAATCCAAAAATTAATGCCTATATATACAAGTAGTCGTGAGCCCATTTAATCTTTTTCCTAATCCCTAAAGTCTTGGGACCAAGACATCTCAGCTATACTCAATCTCTTCCTACAAACCACTTTTTGGAAACAATGGTGAAAACAAATTGTAACAGCACTCAGATTTCATTATGCTGCAACTTTCCAGAAGATCATTAAACTCAATTCAATTAAGCCAGGTGAGAAACAGCATACTACTCATGTTACCACAAATATATACACTTTAGCTCTCAAGTTCAGCTAAAACAAAATTAAAAAAAATATATCCATGTCATCATGTAAAAAATATATATAATATCCTAAGTTCTAAAATGTTCTTTGTAGATCATAGTAAATTAATCATGTAAATGCTATAATGCCACAAATAAAAATCTGTTGTCTTCAATGTATCTCTACGTAAAAGGTTGATTTTACTAAATTATTTGATAATCATACTTTCATAATTCAAACTTCCCAATCTTAGTAATACATTAGTTTTAATAACTTGACTTCTTAGTAACTTTACACAGATCTTACTGCAATAACTATCACTTCTTTTCTACTACAGCTCAAATATATTTGCATCACAATCCAGAGGATTTGCTATACGACTATGTATTAACCAATACAAAAGCTTCTTGAAACAATACTGCACTTAATTATTTCTTGCTGCAATGTGTTGAGGGTGGATCCATTTAATGTGTATGCAATCATCTAATATGTGATTAATTCTATAATTAAATGAACTGGAAACATTTTGCTATATCAATTATTAATTCACCTTGAGACAAAGCAAGACTTACCTCTGCTTGACCTATGATTAATTCTGCCCATGTTTTCCACTGTGGACATTTATCCCTCTCTTCAAATGTTGTTTCATTAGATCCCCAACAGCACTGTTCGTGGTTGTACCACAACGCACTAAGGCAAATGCCTTCCTTTAGGTCAGTCATCCAATCGGCAGCAATGTCTATTAATCCGGCCAACGCCCCTGTAAAAATATGTTGGGGACGGTAAAAAAAAAAAAAAGTCAATTTTTTTGGGAGTCGAGAACAATCTAGTTAGAAGGCAAGTGGAAAGCAGGAGACTCCTAAATAAAGGGTCATTTACGAACTATATATAAATTAAGATCTTCAAATTTTAGTTATAAACATATTTTAAAACTGTAAACAGTTTTTTTTACAATAAAATTGCTATTTTTGTTTGGAATTTTAAAAAGTTACATCATTCAAATTAATTGTGATCGGAAAAACAGTGTTTAAAAGATACTAAAATATCTTCAAAAGACAACTACTTGGCAGGAGGTTCACAAATCTAATTTTCAATCGATAATTAACAGACTTATGAATGATGTCAATCTCATTAAAATTTAACATCCATTAGAAATAATTCCTGAAACTCACAGAAGTAATATTTATATTTCTCTTAAATTACAGAAAACCATACATCAAGATTATTTTACAGGGAGAATATAAAAAATTCACAAATTTATGGTCAAATCTGGGTCCTTCTTATATAAAAAGATCAGTGGGTTACATACACAGAGGCCATAAAATTATTATGTATGCCAATGAGAATTATCAGTACTTTATTCTCTACAAAAATTTTTAATTTTTGTGGTCTTCTGAACATAATCTGTCATCATGGAAGCTGAAAGTGATTATAACAGTGCTTAATATTTGTTTTCAGGTCCTTAACAGCTCTTTCTTAAAATCTCACACATTGAAACTTTGTGGCCATGCTGCATAGCATGATGAAGGGGATAGGTCTTGAGCTAGAAGGCTTTAATTCAAATCCTGGTTTAGCCATTTACTAAGCTGTATGACCTCAGTCAGACTAAGTTACTTTTCTTCTGCTTCAGTCTCCTCATCTGTAAAATGGTGATAATGACAGCACTGGCACTATAGGATTGCGGTGAGGTTTAAATACATATAAAGTTTTTAGGACAGTGTACAACACATAGGAAACAATAAATATTAGCTATTTATTATGATGTTAACATCAAAAGATACTTTATTGATCATCTGATCCAAAACACTTATTTTACAGATATAGAAACTGAGTCTAGAAAGATCAACCAAGCTGGATAAACACGTCAAGTGACAGAGCCAAGACTAAACGTGGAAGCCTCTTGCCTCTTAGTCTTATATTTAAGATTTTTTGAAGAAGAGAAACAAATGCTTTTTAAAATCCAATGGTACCTGAGAAAAAATTGAGGGAAGGAGGGAAGAACAATTTATACTTCTGTTAACTAAAAAAGGATTTCTAGAAAAATTTTCTTTACCTGATGCCAATCCTGTTAGTGTTACTACTAGCCATCCTGACCACGCATCATACAAACTTTTTGTCATTTCCCATGCTGATTCTTTCTTTTTGCTGTTGATCTGAAATTAGAAATGTTTATGCTTCATTTTTCCAACTATGAATAGAAGCCACAATTCTAGAATCTAGCAATTTTTCTCATTTACCATACATAGAACAGTAAATTCTGAACTAGTCTCTGGCAAAATCACTACATTACAGACAGTTGTTATACCTGTAAACCAGACTACATGTCTTTACCCAAGATCTGCTTTTACTTTTTATTAAAAAAGTTTTTTTCTTTTAATAAACGAGGCAGGGCCTCGTTATGTTGGCTAGGATGGTCTCGAACTTCTGAGCTCAAATGATCCACCTGCCTCCGGCTCCCAAAGTGCTGGGATTACAGGTGTGAGCCACCGTGCCCAGCCAAGATCTGCATTTTAATAAGAACCTTGAGATTTGAGTACAAAGGGTCCACAAGCTATATAAAATCTGATCTAGATTGTTTTAAATTGAATCAAATTTGAACTTCAGTTGGTACACATAACTATCTTTTACATATGTCTTCTATAAGACAATATGGTTTGAATTATCAGTCATTCTCTGGTCCTAGCAGTTAAGTAGATTATAATGTTCTTCAAAAGACAGGATCTGTGTATAATAATACCATGTCCATAAATACAATGTATTATAGAATAATCATGTGGACAAACGGACTCCCCAAAACTTATAGGCTTTTTAATATGCAGGTTTGGAGAGCTCCGATCCCACTGGTAGAATCCGGAGGCTCTTTCTTTACTGTGTAAGCCAAAAGTGTCCTCTACTGAATATAGTGTAGGAAGTTAGGAGATTAACAAGAGTAATAGATTTGATCCAGATCTCACTACACTAAAACACAAGAAGGTAAGTCTCACCTCTCTTACTAAGAATGTACTTCTAAACCTAAATTCCTTACTAGTCAACACCTCTCTTCTGTTCTACTAGGATTGTTGCTTTAAAAAGCCGTATCTTCGGATGGGCACAGTGGCTCACGCTTGTAATCCCAACACTTTGGGAGGCCGAGGCGGGTGGATCACGAGGTCAGGAGTTCGAGACCAGTCTGGCCAACACAGCGAAACCCCCATCTCTACTAAAAATACAAAACTTAGCTGGGTGTGGTGGTGGGTGTCTGTAATCCCAGCTACTTGGGAAGCTGAGGCAAGAGAATCACTTGAACCGGGAGGTGGAGGTGGCAGTGAGCTGAGATCATGCCATTGCACTCCAGCCTGGGCAATAGAGCTAGACTCCACCTCAAAAAAAAAGCCATATTTTCAGCCCAGGACTTCAGTGCTCAACTGTTCTGAAGGAGGGCTACAGCTGGAATTCAATGACCCAGTCTATTTCAAGCATCGGGTCTGTTTGAAGTCACAATGCCCCACTAAAATGACACAGTAAGTTCTAAGTTGAACAAGGCAATTTTATCCCTTCTACCCTATAAGCAACTAAACACAGATATTAACCATTCTTTAGAATTAGAAGTAGGTTATTTCTTTCAAAAATAATCACTAAACTCCATGTTGCTTTTCCTCAATAAAAATAAATAATGTGTAAGAAAACATGATAACATTAAGCCGTTTTCAGACTGAGTCACTGCTGTTTTCTTTATATAACTGCTTGCACAGCACCACAGTCAGTCACTTAAATAGTTGCTTGATGGAGTGTACCAAGTAAAAAAGATATATGTACAGAGAATTCAATCATCACCATTCCTAAAATCTGAAAATCATTTAAATATTCATCAATACAGCATCAGATAAATAAATTGCAGTATACCTATGTAATGAAAAATTCTGCAGCAATTTAAAAAGGATGAGATACATGTAGTATTATGCAGGAAAAAAGCAAGATGGCTAAAAGTATGCTAAAAGACAGGAATATAAATATTCATGCTTATATTTTTAAAAATCAGAAGATAAACCATAAAGGTATAAATGCAAATTATTATAAGGGGAAGAAGACAATGGGTTGGATGGGACAGAGAAAGAAACTAGACTTCTTTGAACATACCTGCTTTGTACATTTAACTTTGAACCATGGAAATACTTCATATATGTATAATAAAACAAAACTAAATCTAAAAAGCAAACCTTAAAAATTGAAATAAAGTTAAATGAATCGAAGGTGCATCTAACTGGTAACATAACGCCACAGAAGAAACTATTCCAAGGGACTTTACAACAAAGTAATTTGTAGGTGTAACTGTGGTGGAATAAATAAAGGATAGGCCAGACGAAGTGGCTCATGCCTGGCTTTGGAAAGCAAAGGCAGGAGAACGGTTTGAGGCCAGAAGTTTCAGACCAGCCTGGGTAACACAGGAAGACCCAGTCTCTTTAAAAAAAAAAAAAAAAAAAAAGGCCAGACGCAGTGGCTCACGCCTGTAATCCCAGCACTTTGGGAGGCCGAGACGGGGGGATCACGAGGTCAGGAGATCGAGACCATCCTGGATAACACAGTGAAACCCCGTCTCTACTAAAAACACAAAATATTAGCCGGGCGTGCCGGCGGGCACCTGTAGTCCCAGCTACTAGGGAGACTGAGGCAGGAGAAGAATGGTGTGACCCCGGGAGGCGGAGCTTGCAGTGAGCTGAGATCGCACCACTGCACTCCAGCCTGGGAGACAGCAAGACTCTGTCTCAAAAAAAAAAAAAAAAAATTAGCCAGGCATGGTGGTGTGCACCTGCAGTCTCAGCTACCCGGGAGGCTGGAGGCAGATTACCTAATATATTTCAGTAGGTATATTGTTGGAGATGGTGTTGGTACTGTTATTCTGACAATGTTGTATGTGTGTATTATGGGGTAAATGAAATGACTATGCTTGTGATGTTCAGGTTTTTGGCATGACTTAAAGGAAAAGCAAATTTAAGAACTAGAGGTTTAGCCCCATAGTCATGAATTCAAATTAGAAGAGTCATAAACACTTAGGAGGCTAGAAACAATAGCCAACCCAGAAGCAACAAGTATCACCTATTGCCCAGATTGTACCTATATTATATTTTCCTTCAATGGAATCAGAGAGCTCCTTGGCGAAATGGCTGATTCCAGGTTTGCTGCAGGAAATGTTTATGATGAATCAGGATTAGGATTAGGATTATCTAAGGACATGACAAAGGACACAGATAGCAAACTAAATAAGCTCCCACTAATCTAAAATGGAATAACATGAACATCAATAAGAATAATAACAGTGATGATTAAAACACAAATATGCTTAAAACCATGAGTCCATGAAGACACAGAAACAAACAACAACCAAACAAGCAAAAAATCTCATTGGTCAACTTTGAGGATGCTAAGGAACCTAGTATTTCAAGGTATCTCCCTTTCCTGTACCATCTTTACTTCAGGGAATCCAAATGGTTGATGTGGGGTAAACTCTCTATAGAAATATGCAAGCTAATATATAAAAAAGGAACAACAATTAAACTGCAACCATTTTGTAAAATACTGAAACAGCAATATTTGAAAGTACAGAATGTCAATTTGCTTCGAAATCATCTGGGGTAGGAAGGCTACAAGTATAACAAAAAAGTTCACAGAAAAAAAGAATTAGATTGGGTATATGGCCTGACATAGAAAGACTTTAAAATTTAATGTAGGCCGGGAGCAGTGGCTCCCACCTGTAATCCCAACATTTTGGGAGGCTGAGACAGGTGGATCACTTGAGGCCAGGACTTTGAGACCTGCCTGGCCAACATGGCGAAACCCCATCTCTACTAAAACTACAAAAATTAGCCAGCGTGGTAGCGCACACCTGCAATCCGAGCGACTTGGGAGGCTGAAGCACGAGAATTGCTTGAGCCTGGAGGGCGGAGGTTGCAGAGAGTCGAGATTGCACCACTGCACTTCAGTCTGGGCAACACAGCAAGACTCTGCTCAAAATAATAATAATAATTTTTAAGAACAATAGTAAGTATATAAACGTGTGGAATTTTCCAGCTTTAAAAAACTTCATTTATACAATAAGCATGGATCAAAATATTGAAAAATATTTGATTGGTCTAGGAAGAGAGATGATTGATAAAATTAGCTAGGACACATACTGGCTACTTCATATATTGCTATACCATTTGCAATGTTTTCAAGGACTGTACACTAACTACATACTCAGAGAAAAAAGTGGTTTTTGTTTGTTTTGGAGGGAGACAGGGTCTTGCTCTATCACCCAGGTTGGAGCGCAGTGGTGCAATCATAATTCACTGTAACTTAGAACTCCCAGGCTCAAGGGATCCTCCCACCTCAGCCTTCCGAGTAGCTAGGAACACAGGCACAAGACACTATACCCAGCTAATTTTTGCTTTGTTGTGTAGAGATAGAGTCTCCAAACTTGTCCAGGCTAGTCTCAAACTCCTGGGATCCAGCGATCCTCTGCCTCAACCTTCCAAAGCATTGGGATTACAGGCATGAGCCACTATGACCAGACTGTTTTGGTTTCCTTTGATCTCAGTTTTCTCTAAAATTTTATGAACATAGTGTCACAGATACTATGTTATATACTATGTTACTATTTTTTATTTTTAAAAATTCTCAGTTTTAGTGTCTAATATGGTAAATATCCATTGATAAAAACCACATAAACAAAGGCTCCTTGGGGCTATTCAGTATTTTTTAAGAGTTTAAAGAGGATCTGAGACCAAAACATTTAAGAATCATTAGATTAAAGCACTGATTTCATGTATTATATTTTATTTTTAGAAATGCCCTAAAGGTAAATATCATCTGATGAATCTCAGAAGCTGTACCTATCATAAACAATATAATTTGAATTTTAGGTTTCACACACATATACATTAATATGGAAGCTTATAATTTGTGTAAATAGTCATTGTCATTGACAAGTAAATTTCCAACACCAAAATTATACAGGGCCTTTTGAGATTTGGAATTTTATTTTTCAAAAAGATTTTCTACTCTGGGAGGCTGAGGTCAGCCAATCACTTGAGGCCAGGAGTTTGAGACTAGCCCGGCGAAATGGAGAAACTTCATCTCTACTAAAAATACAAAAATTAGCTTGGCATGATGGCACACACCTATAATTCCAGCTACTCAGGAGGCTGAGTACAAGAATCGCTTGAACCTGGGAGGCAGAGGCTGCAGTGAGCTAAGATTGCACCACTGCAATCCAGTCTGGGCAACAGAATGGGCAATAGTCTCAAAAAAAAGAAAAAAAAAAAATTTTTTTTTTTTAAAAACATGTTTTGTATAAAAACTAGCCAGGCATGGTGGCACATGTTTGTAGTCCCAGCTACTCAGGAGGCTGAGGCAGGAGAATCGCTTGAATCTAGGAGGTGGAGGTTGCAGTGAGCCAAGATCACACCACTACACTCCAGCCTGGGCAGAAGAGTGAGACTCCGTCTCAAAAATAAATAAATAAATACAAAATAAAAAATGTATTTTGGATTACATTATCAATGTTAAGTCATGACCACGAACAAAAAGGATCCATAAATTGTACTTTTATATGTTAAAGCCATTTTTTTTAAAAAAAACAGTAAAACATTACAACATTCAATAAGCTTTATTTGGGATCCAAGTTGAGAAATATCTCAGAATCAAATACTGGGAAAAGAGGTAAAAGAAAACAGCAAAATCCCACAAAACTATCTGCCCCTAGTAGATTTCTTCTTTTTCCATAGGTAAGAGTTATGCAATGAGTTTCCTTTTTTGCCTTAGCTGGTGGGTTGCTCAAAGGCAAAAATCATGCTGATGTCCATATCTTGAACTTGGCTTGTTCTTCCCCCCAACTCCTGTGCTGTCTTTTTCCCTTTCCTTCTTATTTTGACTTCTTATTGTATTTCCTTGTTTTTTAGCTACCTGAAATCCTTTCTGGAAAGATACAGGGTATAAGTAAACTAAAAAAATGAAACCTAGAAGAAGAAAAAAGCATGAACCACATATGAAATGAAGACATTTACTTATATTAAATGTAAACATATTTTGGCAGCCTGAGATCACTGGCAGAAATACATTATTAAAAGATCTAATTATGCACTATATTTTTAAAAATTTTTACTAAAAACACTTACCCGTCTATGCCTTTCTCTGTCTTTACATTTTTCTCGCACCCAATCAATAGTATGGAAATCATCATATGTACCAACACCTGGAATTGGTTCATCCAAAAGATCCAGTAAATGTGTAGAACTGTTAATGCTGCCTCCATTTGTCATTGTATAATGAGTTCCTACACAAGAAAAAAGGAAAGATGAGTATGTTTTAGAAGACACAATCGTGAGCTAAGTGACCTTCTTAGAAGTTCATTATTAAGTCATGCAGAAATAATATCACTTGAAATCATTTCAGTTAGAGAAAAATGTTAAGAAAAATTATCCAAAACTTGGAAATAAGGCCAAAATATTATGGCATGTCCTTTTAAAGTTAAATCTGAGTGTCAACAATTAGCCTGCATAATAGTCACCTGATGCTCTGGAGAATTTTGAAGACTATTCCGATTAGGGAATAGACTCTGTAAAATTAGAAAATGACTTGTAAAAGATAAATTGAAAATAGTAATTTTTATCTGGTAAAATGCAAATGAATTCCGTCCAGCAGAAAAAATCACCCTTCGAGTGGTGGTTTTTGTTTTTGCCCTGTAAGAATTTGCTTTCTTTCACTGATGGTACACACTTCATCTCACACATCCTCCTCTCAATCAGCCTTGTCATCAGGCAGGTTCCCTCATTAGAGTCAAATAAACCGCTGACACATATTCACCATATATCTTACATGAGTATCACAGACTTGAGAAATGTATCAGGAAGGACATTAAAAGATAGCTCAAGAAAAAGAAATACAAGTGGCTTTTAAATATGAAAATAGGCTCAATCTAACACATAAAAAGAAACGCAAATCAAATCCACAATATCATTTCCCTCTATCAGATTAGTAAAGATGAAGTGTGTGAACGCACTAAGTTAGCAAACTTTTGGAGAAAGAAGTCCTATCACAAAATTAGTAGTTTAAGTATGAAATGGAATAATCCCTTTGGGAAGGTGAAAGCTAATAAAATTTAATATACACAGATGCTCTTCAATCGAGCAAGTTCACTTCTAAGTTTTTTTTTCTTGCAGCTACTCTTGCATAAATCCTTGAATAAACCCATAAATTATGCACAATGTGGGCAGAACATCTTACTATGTGCTACAGAAAGAAAACAAAAACATATTAATGCCAAAGTGCTTATAATCTAAAATGGGTTGGCAAAGAGCCAGAGAGTAAGTATTTTAGGCTTTGGATGCCACACAGTTGCCACAACTCAATTCTGCCATAGTAGCACAAAAGAAATCATAGACAATATGTTCATGAATGAGTCTGAATGTGTTCCAATAAAACTTTATTTACAAAACAGGTGAAGGACAGGATTTCGCACATGGCTGATAGTTGCCAATTCCTGATCTTAAGTCTGTACAGCAGACTTTACAACTGAAGACTTCTATTAAGATTTTTTTTATATAAATAGCACTTTACAGTATAGCAGATACAAAGATAATTTAAAAAAAAAACTACCCCTGACTTCCAGATGCAATATATTTTTATAATTACATTTCAAAATAAAGTTCAAATACTGAAGTTCCAAGGTTCCAATATTCTTTGACTACAATTCTAGTCATGTTACTTATATTTAATTTGTTAACAAAAAAAGAAATCTTGGGACTGTAGCACCTGGAACTAGGTGGATTAATCTAAGAAAACTTCCTAAAAAATATGAATTTTAAATTGTAATTTGAAATAAATTAGGCTATGGTTTCACAATGAGAATTATAGTTATACATTCCATGTTAGATACACTTAACACCTACTTCTGAAAGAAGAAACATATATGAGTATAGTCTGTAAAAGACAATTTATATTACTGTTAGAAAAAGAGTTTGGGCCAGGCACAGTGGCTCACACCTGTAAACCCAGCATTTTGGGAGGCTGAGATGGGTGGATTGCTTGAGCTCAGGAATTTGAGACCAGCTTGGGCAACATGGCAAAACCTCATCTCTACTAAAAATACAAAACAAAACAAAAAAAGCTGGGCATGATGGTATGTGGCTGCAGTCCCAGCTACTCAGTAGGCTAAGTTGGGAGAACTGCTTGAGCCCACGTTGGTTGTCACGCCACTGCATTTCAGCCGGGCCACAGAGGAGGACGCTGTCTCACAAAAAAAGGAAAAGAAAATAAAAAGAATTTAGAGTGTAAAAAACAGGCTGGGTAAGAAATATGATAATCCAAGTGAAAATTATTAGACTTGACAGTGGAAGTAAAGAGATACAAGTATTTTGGGAAGCAGTTTGGAAATACCTATCAAAATATAAGGGTTCTACTTCTAGGAATTAATTCTACAAGTGCGCAAAGGCTTAAATATTTAATTGAACCACTATTTGTAATACTGAAAAATTCAAACCAATGGAAATGTCTCATCTATTGGTAATGAATGAAATCATGTAATTTATATATAATGCAGCAGTTAAAAAGAATAAGGTTGATCAATATATACTGGTATAAAAAACTGGCTACAATATATGGCAGTTTTTTAAAAAGGGCCAGGTGTAGATCAGCATTTTTAATATGCAAATTACTGTGCAAAATTTATACAGTAATACACAATATAGAGAGAACAGTTTGACCAAACATGAGACAACATATTAATAAAGGTTATCTCTGGGGATTAGAAGTGTCAAAAGCAGAAATGAACTTTCATTTTCTACTTTGTACTTACAGGTATACATATATGTATAAGCAAACACAGTATTTTCATAGAACCATGGAGACAGCTATGAAAATAGAGAAATTCTAATGAATCCAATCATCAATTAAGTAAACAGAGCAATGAATTGTTACCTAAAGGCCCAGATTCTAGTCCTGGACAGCTGAGTAACTTTAGACAAGTCACCTTTAAATATTAAGTATCTATCAGCATCCTTGACAGTTGTATGATATATGCTACAGTTTATAATAAAGATACATAAACAAAGAAACATTTAAATTTTTTTCAAAGCACTATGAACTTTGAAAACCTCACACATAATTTCAAATAGGTGATTTTAGCATAAGTGATTATAAATTATATCCTCAAATTATTTAGTAATGCAGATTTTAATGCCAAAAATTACCCAGAGTTTATTATTGAAAATGTAACTAATTATTTGATATAGAATATAAGAAGTGGCACTCTATACTAATGTTTAAAAAAACACTGTAAAAATAAAACACAAGATATGTTTATTTTATTATAGGACTTTTAAGGAATGGAGCAAAATTACCAGACTACTCTTGCCATCTTTCTGGTTTAAACAAATGCATTCTCCTGTGTTTACAGATAAATAAAAAATTATATATGTTAAAGCCAGAATCTGAACTTTTCGTAATCACTATAAACATTCTTAAACTAGAGCAAGAGATCATTTGAAATCAATTTGGGGGTGGGATAAGGGAGGAATGCACAAAGAACCACGATGCCAATACTATTAACTAATTTTGTTACCGCTGAGATATAAGCCAAATAAACTATAGAGAAAGTTTTTTTGATAATTCTAAGAGGCAGTAAGAACAGACATGAATATAGAAGGGGATAATATTTTAAACAGTGTAATAGTACTAATAAATGTTTGTTTGCTTTTACCAGGTCCAACAGGGTTCTCGCTTATCTCCCTATTTATTACTTTAAATGCCTGCCTTGGAAGCCCAGAGTGGTGGTCCACGTCTGTAATCCCAGCACTTTGGTAGGCTAAGGAGGACAGATAGATTGAGTTCAAGAGTTGCAGACCAGCCTGGGCAACATGGCAAAACACCATCTCTACAAAAACTAGCTGGGCATGGTGGTGTGCACCTGTAATCCCAGCTACTCAGGAGGCTGAACTGGGAGGACTGCTGGAGCCTGGGAAGTAGAGGCTGAAGTGAGCTGTGATTACACCAATGCACTCCAGCCTGGGCGACAGAGCAAAACTCTGTCTCCAAAAAAAAAAAAAGTGTACCTTGGAAAGGTGTAAAAATTCTAAAAGGAGAGTGGCGCACTGATTTGAGTGTTTTAGCAGAAGTACTCCAAAAAATATATATAATAATAACTGATACCATTCTTGGCCAAAGGTTTAAAGGCCCAATCCCTGCATCATGATGCCCATGTTCATTTACATACAACACATACTCAAAAGCTTAAACTTAAAGATTTAATAAAGCTCTTCCCCGCCCCCCTCATCCTAATTTTATGTAGTGACTTCCACTTTGTAAAAGCTACCTGAAAGGCCACACATTTTCTTGAGAAAAAGCAATTGGAGAATAAATATATAAGGAACACTTATAGTATCTTGACATATGTGAGAATCTCTGACTCTGCTTTCCACATAATATTAAAACTGATCATTTAGAAAATGCATTTGCAGGGAAGAATCAAAAGGCACTTATGGCTTTCTGGTAAGATTTACAGTACTTCTGTGGTATTCTGACCAAAAATGCATAAAATGAATCTTACAAGGAAAAACCAGATACACCCAAACTAAGGGATATTCTGCAAAATATATGGATTGTACTCTGCAAAAATGTCAAGATTATGAAAGATAAAGAACTGAGGAACTGTTCTAGATTAAAACAACTAAATGTAACATGTGCTCCAGGATTAGCTCCTAGACCAGGAAAAAAACCTTTTTTCTTTTGTACTAAAGGACACAGTGGGACAACTGGCATACTGGAAAATGGTCTGCGGATCATGTCATAGTATGGTATCAACATAAACGTTCTGATTTTGAAAAGTGTAGAAGTGTACAGTAGCTACACAGAAGAAAATGCCCTTTCTTGAGGGAATACACACTGAAGTATTTAGGAATAAAAGCATGTTACATCTGCATTTTACTCTTTACATGGCTCAGAAAAAAATACATAGTGCATACATGCCCTGTATCTATATAAAATGCTACTTATTGCATATAATGGCATATACAGTACTTGGAGAATAGAGACATAATGAACAAATGTGGTAAAATATTAACATTTCAGGAACTGGGGTGACAGGTATATGGGATTCTCTGCACTATTTTTAAACTTCTGTAAGTCTGAAGTTACTTTAAGAAAAAGCCTACTATGAAATATTTTGCAAACTTTGTTTTCCCTCCTACATTGCCCTTCTCTGGGTAGAGCTGAAGAAACATGGACTACTGATCTTATTCTCTTCATGCAAAAAATAAAAAGTGAAATTTCTATACCACTTAACATGTATCGGTAATACATCGCTAGCCCCACTTAAAGAATTTCCAGGCTATTTGCAGCATGAAGACAATAAGCAAACAAAACATATATCTCTCCAATAGACTTATGAATGACGAAGTGGAAAAGTACAGACTGCTGTTCTCACTTTTATGAGGTATAAAAAGGTACAGTAGTGCAATACACATTTACATCAGACATGTGTCTTGCTTTCAGTGACTTTCAAATAATTACTCTGTGGAAACTACTCTTAACATCTCAATTTACAGAACGATTCAGCAATTCAAAATCTCTGAAAACCAGAAAATTTTCAAACATCCAAACATTTACTTTAGTATGTGACATTTCAAATATTTCTCTTATAAATTTTATAATTTGTTCTGTCAAACATGGAAACCTATTCGAAAGGGAGGAAAAGGAAAATTTCTATCCTAAACTGGGGAGAAGTCACTGTATTTCTAATGTGAAAAGAAATTTTAAAGGTATTATGTTTTCTAACAATAACAATGGCTTTAAAATAATCCTATTGCACTGTTTCTTTGCATATAATTCTCTGAAACCTAGATTAGTGTAAGATATAACTTACAGCCAGGCGCAGTGGCTCACGCTTGTAATCCCAGCACTTTGGGAGGCCGAGGTGGGTGGATCACAAGGTCAGGAGTTCAAGACCAGCCTGGCCAAGATGCTGAAACCCCGTCTCCCCTATAAACACAAAAATGAGCTGGGCGTGGTGGAAGGCGCCTGTAATTCCAGCTACTCAGGAGGCTGAGGCAGGAGAATTGCTTGAATCTGGTAGATGAAGGTTGCAGTTAGCCGAGATTGCACCACTGCACTCTAGCCTGGGCAACAGAGCAAGACTCTGTCTCAAAAAAAAAAAAAAAAAAAAAAAAAAGATGTAACTTATATAGGCTAAAATGAGATAGGTACAAAAAATTATGTATGTTAAAAAATTTTTTTAAAGCAACAGTATATCCAATTTTACCTCTCAATTTCATCTTACATATGAATAAAGCATGTATCTTTTAGGTACTGTCACAGCATAAAGTTCTCTTTTACATGAAGTACACCTCCTCTTTTCCTAAAATAATATTTCAAAGGCTGGGCGTGTAATCCCAGCACTTTGGGAGGCTGAGGCAGGCGGCTCACTTGAGGCCAGGAGTTTGAGACTAACCTGGCTAACACGGTGAAACTGCGACTCCATTAAAAATACAAAAATTAGCTAGGTGTGGTGGTGCACGTCTGTAGTCCCAGCTCCTCAGAAGGCTGAGGTGGGAAGACGGCTGGAGCCTTGGAGGCAGATGCTGCAGTGAGCCAAGATCACACCACTACACTCCAGCCTGGGCAACAGAGTGAAACCCTGCCTCAAAAAAAAAAAAAAAAAAAAAATATATATATATATATATACATGCACACACACACACATAATATATATATACACACACATAAAAATATATATACACACACACATATACATAAAATTAGGAAAGTTAATTAGGAAAAATATGGCTTTTTTAAAACTGATATCTGGAGGAAACTCTAGAAGACAAAGAGAGGTCCTTAGGATGAAATAAATGTAGTAGTGAGACTGCAGCTTCCTTGATTATGCCTTTCTTTCTCTCCTTAGTAAAAGCTCTTCTTAAGATTTTATTTTATTTTATTTATATGTATTTTTTGAGGCAGAGTCTCGCTTTGTTGCCCAGGCTGGAGTGCAGTGGCGCGATCTCGGCTCACTGCAAGTTCCGCCTCCCGGGTTCACGCCATTCTCCTGCCTCAGCCTCCTGCGTAGTTGGGACTACAGGCGCCCACCATCACGCCCAGCTAATTTTTTAAATTTTTACTAGAGATGGGGTTTCACCGCGTTAGCCAGGATGGTCTCAATCTCCTGACCTCGTGATCTGCCTGCCTCGGCCTCCCAAAGTGCTGGGATTACAGGCATGAGCCACTGTGCTGGGCCACAGTTAGATGTCACTAACCTAAAATGACAGGATTTGCCTTGGACCTCCCATTTCTCAAAGTATATGCAGTTCTCACTTACCTGTGAAAACCGTAGTGGAGCTGTAGTGGAATACCTCTAGGAAAGACTAAGCAAGTTTCCTTATTCCACACTATTTTCTTGACCCCTCCACACACCTTCCCCACACCAATTCAGTCAGAGACATCCATTGCCATAGGAAAAGAAATACAAAGCAGAGCATGGAGAACATGATTTGATATTACGGTATCCCAGTTTCAAATGTAGGCTTCTGAAACCCAAAGAGAAGAAAAATTCTTTTTTTTTTTTTTAATTTAAGTTCTGGGATACATGTTTAGAATGTGCAGGTCTGTTACACAGGTACACATGTGCCATGTGGTTTGCTGCCTTTACCAACCCATCATCTAGGTTTTAAACCCTGAATGCATTAGGTATTGTCCTAATGCTCTCTCTCCCCTTGTCCCCCACCCCCCGACAGGCCTCCCTGTGTGATGTTCCCCTCCCTGTGTCCATGTGCTCTCACCATTCAGCTCTCACCATTCAACTCTCACTTATAAGTGAGAACATGCAGTGTTTGATTTTCTATTTCTGTGTTAGTTCGCTGAGAACAATGGATTCCAGCTTCATCCATGTCCCTACGAAGGACATGATCTCATTCTTTTTTATGGGTGCATAGTATTCCACAGTATATATGTGTCACATTTTCTTTATCCAGTCTACCACTGATGGACATTTGGGTTGGTTCGAAATCTTTGCTATTGTAAATAGTGCTATAATAAACATATGTGTGCATGTCTATAGCAGAATGATTTATAATCCTTTGGTATATACTCAGTAATAGGACTGCTGGGTCAAATGGCATTTCTGGTCCTAGATCCTTGAGGAATTGCCACACTGTCTTCCACAATGGTTGAGCTAATTTACACTCCCACCAACAATGTGAAAGCGTTCCTATTTCTCCACAGCCTTACCCACATCTATTGCTTTTTGACTTTTTATAATAATCACCACTGCGACTCACGTGAGATGATATCTCATTGTGGTTTTGATTTTCATTTCTCTAATGATCAGTGACGATGAATACAACTTACAAGGGATGTGAAGGACCTCTTCAAGGAGAACTACAAACCACCGCTCAAGGAAATAAGAAAGGACACAAACAAATGGAAAAACATTCCATGCTCATGGATAGGAAAAATTAACATCATGAAAATCTCCATACTGCCCAAAGTAATTTACAGATTCAATGCTATTTCCATCAAGCTACCATTGCCTTTTTTCGCAAAATTAGAAAAACCTACTTTAAATTTCATATGGAACCAAAAAAGAGCCCGTATAACCAAAAGAATCCTAAACAAAATTAACAAAGCTGGAGGCATCATGCTACCTGACTTCAAATTATATTACAAGGCTACAGTAACCAAAACAGCACAGTACTGGTACCAAAACACATATACAAACCAACGAAACAGAACAAAGGCCTCAGAAATAACACCACACATGTACTATCATCTGATCTTCAACAAACTTGACAAAAACAAGCAACGGGAAAGGAATCCCTATTTAATAAATGGTGCTGGGAAAACTGGCTAGCCATATGCAGAAAACTGGAACTGGACCCCTTCCTTACACCTTACACAAAAATTAACTCAAGATGGATTTAAGGCTTAAATGTAAAACCCAAAAGCATGAAAACCTAGCCAATACCATTCAGGACGTAGGCATTGGCAAAGACTTCATGACTAAAACACCAAAAGCAATGGCGACAAAAGCCAAAATTGACAAATGGGATCTAATTAAACTAAAGAGCTTCTGCACAGCAAAAGAAACTATCATCAGAGTGAACAGGCAACCTACAGAATGGGAGAAAATTTTTGCAATCTATCCATCTGACAAAGGTCTAGTATCCAGAATCTACAAGGAACTTAAACAAATGTACAAGGAAAAAAAAAACAAACGACCCCATCAAAAAGTGGGCAAAGTATATGAACAGACACTTCTCAAAAGGAGACATTTATGCGGCCAACAAACATACAAAAAGACTGATTCTTAATAGTCAAAACTTTGAATTCAAAAGATGGGTCTCTGGGTTCAAAAAGCTTTAAGTAAACAGGATTAGGGTTTCTGCAATAAGCCAGATGTAGAACCAACTTTACCTAACTACATGAGGATTGTTGGGGAGGAGAAAAAAGGGAATCAAGTAAACAAGAGAGTTAGAAATGTTAAAGTGGTGACTGGCTTGAGCCTTTTACATTTTCTAAAAGTGAGATATAGGTAAGATCACACTAACCACACATACAAGTTGATTTTTTTCATTCATACCTCCTAAAAATTATGTCACGTCATTAAAAGTACACGCATATTTTCAGTGACTTCAGATAACTGTATTTGTCATAACATACTATAATTTGTTCACTTTATTTTTTTAGAGATGGGGTCTTGCTCTGCCACCTAGGTTGGAAAGCAGTGGTGGAATCATAGCTCACTAGAGCCTCAAACCTAGGCTCAAGCAATCATCCTGCCTCAGCCTCCCAAGTAGCTGGGACTGCAGGGAAGCACCACCACACCTGGCTACGTACTACAATTTAAACAAAACTTCAGGTTGGTTTAACATTATGAACATTATCTAACATATATGTATCTGCTCAGCCATCCTCTTTTTCAATTAATTTTTACAATTTTAAGTCTTTTCTTATTCTCGACTTTTTCTCCAACCCCACTACCAGATATTCAATACTAATAACCAGGTATATTTCCAAATTTAAAATAATCATATTATCCATTTATTATCCTCACATTAGGGTTAGTATTTATATAATGGAACCTGATTGTTTTGCCCACTTGGTATCTCCTTCCCCTTCTTTCTATAATAGAACCCAATTATTTTAAGGAAACTTCTGTCTCTCACTGCATGCAGGCCTGGTAAAGGTATCAATCAAGGTACCTGCTCCTCCCCAGCTAAAGAAAACACACAGATCCAAGTTAGATCAATCAAACTGTGGCTCCTAGAAATGTAAATCTTGGCACAGTGGTAATCCGAACCAATTGATTTTAATAGCTGAACCTTCAAGAGGACATAGGATAATTCCATAGTTCCTGTTACCTAAATATCCAGCTCTTGGATAAGAAAGTATGACCTGAAAGTAGCTGCCAAGTTTAAGACAAAAAAAAAAAAAAATCAAAAACTTTTTTGGAGAGCTGACTACCAGATGCCCGTGACTACTATTCTACTACCCAACTCTACTATCTCCTGGCTGAAAAACAGTAACAAAAAAGACTGGAAAAAAGATCACTTTTCTTCCAGGTGGCCTAGTAGAGAAATTCCATGACTTTACTGCACTTTGAGGTCAGAAAGACCTACAGTCAAATTCCAGCTCTGCCTCCCATTAGTTCTGTGATCTAGCACAAGTTAACTTATTAACCTCTTTGAGTACCTTGGTTTTGTTACTCACTTCTACTAGAGTATGGTATGTGGACTGGAGATACATTACGTAAAACATTTAATAATACTACACTTGACAAATAGTAGAAAAACAATAAACACAAGCTATTATTTCTGCTCAAATACTTGAGTATTTAAAATTTCATCAGAAAAGCCAGGTGCAGTGGTGCACACCTGTAGTCCCAGCTAATTAGGACGCTGTGGCAGGAGGCTGTGTCGTTTGAGCCCAGGAGTTCAAGGCAGCCTGGGAAACATAGTGAGATCTCATATCTATTTAAACAACAAACCAAAAACAAACCCCCCCCACACACACTTCAGCATGTTGCATTATATTACTCATATGACTAAGTTATAATACTGCTTAACCAAAAGACTAACAATATGACAAAGAAAGCCAAAAAAACAAAACGAAACAAAAGTCTGGCTGGACGCAGTGGCTCACGCCTGTAATCTCAGAACTTTGGGAGGCTAAGGCAGGTGGATCATGAGGTCAGGAGTTCAAGAGCAGCCTGGCCAATATGGTAAAACCCCATCTCTACTAAAAATACAAAAATTAGCCGGGCATAGTGGCATACACCTGTAGCCCCAGCTACTTGGGAGGCTGAGAAAGGAGAATCACTTGAACCCGGGAGGTGGAGGTTGCAGTGAGCAGAGGTTGCGCCACTGCACTCCAACCTGGGCGACAGAGTGAGATCCATCTCAAAATGAAAAAAAAGTCTTAAAATTTTGGACACTAAGTTCTTCTACAACTGTATATTGAGCAAAAATCAATTTTTTTAACAGATAACTTAATTCATTATGCCTGGTACGGACACAGAAACAAATTCTTAAAATGCATGATTCATGAATTTCATAGTTCAGACATTACCAATACTGAAATACCTCCAGTAAGCAGGAAAAATTATTCAATCGATGAACTAAAACTGGCTTGCAACCTTCTTGCAAAAATAACTCTATTAAGAAGATTGTTTTGCCTTATTTTATTTTTTTCAGAGACAGGGAACTTTATAAAGATCAAGCACACCTATGGAAACACAAATCCATTATTTCCTAATATGTGTAATCTAAACAAAAAGACTTAAATTTACCTGTAGGAAAATTATTAAAATTATTCATTATTCTTTTTCCAATTGAGTGACAGTGGTTAAAAAGAAAAAAAAAGTATTCATTATTCTTTAAAGAAATATTTTTTCTACTCGGGAGGCTAAGGCAGGAGAATGGCGTGAACCTTGGAAGCCGAGCTTGCAGTGAGCCAAGATCGCGCCACCGTACTCCAGCCTGGGGGACAGGGCAAGACTCCACCTCAAAAAAAAGAAATATTTTTTTCTAGTGAGGAAAGATAGTCTTTTGAATAAATGATGCCAGGACAACTGGCTATTCACATGTAAAACAATGAAATTGTACCTCTCCCTCATACTATATATAAAAATTAACTAAAAATTGATCCTAGATCTAAAGAGCTAAAACTATAAAATACAGGAGTAAATTTTTGTGTTCTTGAGTTAGGCAGTAGTTTTTTAGATATGACACCAATACACAAGAGAGAAAAGAAAAAAACAGATAAACTGAACTACATCAGTATTAAAATCATCTTTCCCATGCAGAGGTCACTGTTATCTAGCTCATGTCTAATAATAACAGTAAGAATAGCTAATTTTAATTAAGTTAATGTGCGCCAGACATTGTTCTCAGGACATTACATATATTAGTTCATATAATACTCCCAACAACATGACACAGGTACTATTATCTCCACTTTATACATTTGGAAAACAAGATGCTGAGAGTTAAACAGGCCCAAGGTTACACAGCTAGCAAGTAGGAGAACAGGGATTCAAACTCTAGCACTTTGATTCTCAAGTCACTAAAATAATTTCACTGTTGGTTTACATGTATACTTTAAGAAATGTGGACAACCTTCTCTCAGAGTAGGTTAAGAACTATTACATGATGCCTTCTCCCAAACACATATGTATATGCACTTAGCCTTTGGACAATAAATACAATCCTACTCTTCACCATCACTATCCCTCTTTGCCTTTGGTTGCAGTTCACTTTTTCCTATATTATTTAAAATGCTGCAGTGCAAAACTGCAGAAGTGGTGAGCACTGCTTTGCTCCCAGCACTCACATCCTTATGCTTTACAGAAGTTTATGATAATAGTGCATCCCCATTCTCACCCTCAGTTGTTCCCGACATCTTATGCCACAGGAAGTGTACCTTTACCCCAGGTGTACTTACAAACAGGTTTTCAAACTAATTTTTAGCTTTTGAAATGTTTTTGCAAAAAAAAGTTGAGATACGTTTCTCACTGACATAGTATATAGATATGTACTTAAATAAAACCAAAGTTTAGAAACAATGCTTACTCTTACTAGTTGGTATATACTGATATTTTACTTTCTGCTTTTTTAATCTTTCCTTTTAAAATACTGGTCACAATTCAACTGGTTTCATGATCAACATGTTAAAACTTGAAGTTTGACAAACACTGAACTAGAAAAATATAGGCATTAATAAAATTGTCTGCTTTCCCATAAATACAAATATAATTTTACCCACAAGCTTTCCACAAATATTTGCTGAACTGAACTTTAAAAAACAAAACAAAACAAAACAAAACAAAACAAAAAACCTTAATTGCTGCACCTTAAACTGAGCTTATTAGTAAATATCACAGTGACACTGGTAGGAGCCTAAGTCTTTTCTCAAAGGGGTTTATCCAAATAATGGTTTTACATGAAAAAAATGCATATAGTTATTTAATAAGAGTTCCTTGTTACCTCTGTGATCAATCTCCAAAGATGTGAAATGGTGATCCTTGTCATTTAAGTTCATAATGCAGATTACTGTTACATAAGACACAGACAGGCCGGGTGCGGTGGCTCAAGCCTGTAATCCCAGCACTCTGGGAGGCCGAGACGGGTGGATCACGAGGTCAGGAGATCGAGACCATCCTGGCTAACACCGTGAAACCCCGTCTCTACTAAAAAATACAAAAAACTAGCCGGGCGAGGTGGCGGGCGCCTGTAGTCCCAGCTACTCGGGAGGCTGAGGCAGGAGAATGGCGTAAACCCGGGAGGCGGAGCTTGCAGTGAGCCGAGATCCGGCCACTGCACTCCAGCCTAGGCGATAGAGTGAGACTCCGTCTCAAAAAAAAAAAAAAGAAAGAAAAGAAAAAGAAAAAAGACACAGACAAAACATATGAACCTTTTAAAAAAAAATTACGGAAGGAAGAAGGTAGAAATCCAAAATACCATGTATTCCTTCACAACCTATTTGCTTCTGTATGTTAAGAGCAGGAAGTCTAGCCCCATATGTTTCTTTTTTCTCTCTCTCTGCGACCGTACTGATAAGAAATGGCCTTCTTGGTAAGGGAGGGGAAAGTAAACGTTATAAGTTGATAGTGGAAGTTCCAGAATGTTAGCAGACTCCAAATCAAAGATTAAAAAGGTAAGGGCAAGAATAGTGCCTCATATTTAGCAGGTGGTCAATTAAATGTCTACTGGGTAAATGAATAGCATAAAAGAAGCATATGCTATTAAAATTTGTTCAGTCATTCAGTCATATTTAACTGTCTAAACTGCAAAGACTTGCAAGTTAATGCCAAATCCCAAAGAAGTTTTCCAAAGATACACAACCAGGCAGCAGCAATACTAAGCCCATTACTCAATTTACTGTTTTCTGTTCTGTTGCCACCTCAAATTAAAAAGCTACATCCTTAGTTAGAGATGATACGGTGGACATTAAGACATCTGTGTAACTGGAAACAGATTCCAAATTTAATTATTATGCCTGCATATATGATGAGCTGTATAATACATGAATAAAAAGATTTATAAAATTTGCTATATTTCATAAATTTATAAAATTTATTAGAGAAATCAGAATAAATCCACTTTATGACCTAATTAAAGTTGCAAAGGGCTACAAAGAAACTAGAAATTAAACATATGTTAATTTAAAAACACGAAACAAAACCTGAAAGTACAATTTAAGCTACCAGTCTCCTGCATAAACACAAAGCAGAAACCTCGATGCTGGGAAAATAGCCAAAATTACAAACTTAATCAATGCGGCAGGAAATCTGTTCACACTTTGAAATCTTGATACAAAGCATTTCTGACAAGCCATGAGATGGCATAAAATTAACCATACCTAAGTGTCAGCTATTTTTAGAAAATCAAGCTAGAGGTAGTAATATGAACCACATTTTATTGAAGATTTGAAATTCAGATACTGTGGGAAAAGTACATTTAAAAACAGGCTTTGTTTTATACTGCTGTTGTAGAAACAAGGAGTTTTTGACACCAAATAAACAATCTTTAGTTGTTCCTTTAATTTACAGACACTTAGATGGATTAATTTTTTAAGAAGAGGTTTAATTTTCCAGTTGGATAAAGTATTAGGGCCAATAAAAATATAGTAAGTACCTGAATCCTAAAATCATTTTACAAAGAGCCTACAGAATGTCCCTCTGGCAATAGGAACATCATATAACACCTGGATTTTCAAATAATGGGCAAAAAATGATACTTTTCAGAGGGAAGAAAAAGGAACAAACCTCTATTATAATAGAAACCCAAAAAAGCTTTATTTAGATACACTGCTGAGCTAATGAATGTCAAGAAATAATTTCAGGGAGAAACTTGAAAAAATAAGATTCCAAACTTCTATTTCAACGGCAAAGCTATATTTTGTGGTTTAAGTCCATCGTTAGTCTTGTAGGATCTGCCATTCTTCTAACTTCCACCTTTCTACACTACCCTCTCCAGTGACTCACAACAAAACTGCCTTTGTTGTACCAAAACTAATCCAAGAGCAACATACTAGGCATTTCCTCCTGTCATAGCATTTACTCATTTTATTATATCCACCAGGAATGCCCAAAAGAACTTGCGTTCCCTTGTGTATGTGAGAACAGTCTACTTTGATAACACCTGTCAAAAGGAGACTCATCTCTTCTTCCCCTGAAGTCCCAAAGAACATTGGGACTTTATTAACTATTATTAATATTACTATTTTTATCATAATTCTCCACAGCACCTAGTAGTGCCATATACGTGTGTGTGTGTGTATATATATGTATATATATATGCTCACTCTGAATGAAACAATTAAACATTAAAGAACACTGGGACTTTACGGGAAGAAGAAATTTCTATCATTTCTATCATTCACTAGAAATTTACTAACTTCCTCAGGATTATGTTTGTTTTTCTTATGCCTCTATCAGACTTAAAACACAAGTTACTACGAAGATACATGTAGTGAGAAGCAGTTTAGCCTCATGATTAGAGTATGAGCCAAATATCTGGATGGAATTCTGACTTTTCCTTAACAACTCCTTACCTCAGTCTTGTCAACTAGAAAATGGGGATTATAACAGTACCTACTTCATAAACTTGTGATGAGGATTTAAATGATTTCATACACATAAAGCAATTAGAACAAATCAGGCACAGTGGCTCGCACCTGTAATCTCAGCTACTTAGGAGGCCAAGGCAGGTGGGTCACTTGAGCCCAGGAGTTGGAGACCAGCCTGGACAACATAGTGAGACTCTCTCTGGAAAAAAAAAAAAAAAAATTGTTTTTTAAATTAGCCAGGCATGGTGTTGCATGCCTGCAGTTCCAGGTACCAAGGAGGGTGAGACAGGAGGAGCTAAGCCCAGTAGTTCAAGGCTGCAGTTTGCTATAATCACTCCACTGCACTCCAGCCTGGGTGAAAGAGTGATACCTCTCTCTTAAGAAAAAAAGAACCCCACTTAGAATCGTATCCAGCTAACAGGAAATTCTAATAAATATTAACTATTATTAATATTATTATTTTTATCATAATTCTCCACAGCACCTAGTAGTGCCATATACGTGTGTGTGTATATACATATGTATATATACATGCTCACTCTGAATGAAACAATTAAATATTTAAATAATTGTTAAAGGCCCTCATGGAGTAAATGGAGGCTCAGGCCCAAAAGATCAAATCCATTATAAAGGGTTGGTAGAAGAAAGAAATTTGACCTCCAAAACTACTTAAACATCTTGAACAAATTAAGAAGAAAAAGTGTAAAACTAACAGTCCAAATAAGCCAAGCATTTCTTCCTGATAAAAAAGGAAGAGACCTTTTGAGAAAGCTTGATTGTTTCTATATAGGAAATATACCTCTAAAGATGGCTATTTCTGAAATGTCATCTTAATTTCTAATCTATCAATAATACATTAAACTAATTCTATTTTGAATCTACTTATACTTACAGACTTGACATTATTTACTTAAGTAGGAAGCTTCACCATTTACCATCTCACCTTGAAAAGTAGTATTAAATTCAATTTACCCAACAAATCCCTGGCTATACCACGCAGGGATTTACTAAACAGATTCATGTTTACTTTATTGATATCCTTCACAATTTTATACTTTATCTGCCTCTTCACTATCAGCCTGAAGATCAATTTTAATCATTATATAGTTTTGTTCTTCCTCACAGGGAAGCTGATTCAGTTTTTTCGATCTGTTAGCTCCCTGTCTCCATCAATTCCATTGTGTTGACCCATGGCTACAACGAGTCATAAATTACAGAAAACATATAACATCTTACGCATAGACACTAGGATACTACAGTATGTTTGAGGTAAGACCGTGAAGACATACAAGCCTAATAACTCACTTATCTCAACTACACATACACAATGTTACTTTCAATAACAATGGCTTATATTAATAGATTAAGTCTCATCAAGGGATAAAGAACCTAATTGAGCTGCCAAGAGTGGGACTGATTTAGATCCTAAGCAAGATTCTTAAAGGATTATTTATGAAAGCATAATAGAAATAAAAAGCTTACGTTTTGGTAATATCAGTAACCATGCCTACTCTCACATAAGTTTTGACTTATTTCTTATTATTTTTATATTTTACACTGAGACAGTCCATAAGTAAGTTCTGTCAAAGACTATTAAGCTTCACAAAAGGAATTTAAATTTCTGAAGCCCAGGTATTCTATCATTATTAACAACCAAATGTTCTAATAGCATGAGGAAAATATAGCCTGTCTTGTTTTACAGTTTAATTACTGACTAGCAAATAATGTGACATTTGAACAGTCACTATTCATTCACCTTGCTTCCTGCTTAAAGAAATCCTCACCAGAAAACTGATAATGAGAACATAGGAAATAGAATAACTTAAGATCGCAACATTAAGAATAAAAAAATAAAAAACTCTGGGTGGTGTGATTATGAGAAATTATTTTCTTCTTTATGCTTTTAGATATTTCTTCCAAATGTTCTAACATATACATATACCCATATATTGAAATTTTATTAGGAAGGCAACTCTGTAAGAGAAAGCACAATATATGTAACATGATCCTTACATAGCTTTTCTCAAAATGTAAAAAGCAAGTTTTTACTAACTACAGAATACTACAAGATAAATAATGTTACAACTGTTCAGACCCTAAAATAGTGTCTAGCAGACACAATGCAACCAATAGACATTTGTTAAATACATTATGTTTAAATTATAGTGGAACTTAATACTAAAAGAAAAGTGTTATCAGAACACAAAGTCTATTTTAAATAAAGTAGGCTAATTATATTAGAAAAACATTATTACTTCCTCATATACTTACAAATAAAAGTTTGGGTTAAATCATAAGGTGAGTTTATAATATCATGCAATAATTCAAACTAATGTGGCTCAAAAATGAAGTCACATAAGCTGAGAGATTTTTCTTGAAGTTCAATTTTTTTCTAGGACAACAAATGTCAACCAGTCTGTTTTTAGAATACGCAATTTAACAAAAATGAAAAAAAGGGCAGTAATTAACATGCAATTAATTTTAAGGAGACTAAGGAAGTGACTGCCAAAAGATTTACAGGCATGCTGGGTGCTCTTCTGCTTTTCACAAACCAATAACTATTATTTTTTTCTGACATTTAGTAAAGTACCCTAAACGTGTTTTATCCTATCAAATTTCACAAGATACCTGTGGAAGACAATGTAGTATGTTACTCAGCTGAAATACATATTAAATAAAAAGTATTAATATAGAAATTATTCATCTTTATTGTCATTTTAAAATGTTCTAAAATGTAGGTAAAGCTTTTGCTATAAATTTATTTTGTGGTATAAAATCTATATGGTAATTGGCAGCAGCTGAAATATAATGGTACATAGTCACCTGATTTCTCTGGGTAAATTAAAGGAAATGTAAGTTTTCTAAAGGAAGAAAAACATTACTTTTTAGGTGCCAACCAACGCGACTTTAGTTGGCTGTAAAAGCATATTAATTCATTTTCAGAGTTAGAAAGAAGATTTTCATGCAGAAGATGGAGTCGGAGCCCGACGTGATCTGAAGCAGTACTAATCTGCACAGAGAAAACAATCAGGGATGGCTACAAAACCATTCAGAAGGTTGTATTTTCCCCTTACTAACAACCCAGGGCAACTAAACAATGTACAGCAGTATTTAAAGGACAAACGAGAACCAGTTTAAGCTAGAGGACCGCCCAGCCGCATGCAAAACATACCAACAGAGAATTCACAGCAAGGGGATGGTATTACCTCTTTTATGTAATTCCCTCAGGGGAATATTGTCTCCTCCCCCGTCATAAGGCAAATAAGGGTCGGAAGAAGCATCCATAATTAGAATTTTTAAAGAGAAGAAAAAGAAAAAGAAAAGCTTGCTAGCTTAAAAGGAAAGTGGCATTTCTTCCATCCCTGCTGCAGCAAGCAAGGGAGATGCCATATTTGATGAGGTTAGAACTGTAGTTGACTCGCTGAAGCAACTGGGTTCTTCCACAGTGGATGATGTCATCAAAGGGAAATTATTGCAGCCTGGTTGCTACTGGCTACAATCTAGCAAGGCTTAGAGGCGGAACAGCCTTCTTAATCAGGTCCTGCTACGTATGACAATGACTAAGCTCCAAGTATAACACACAAAACTGGTTTGAGAATTTTAAAGCACTCACAATACAGCTTCTGTAGCATCAGTAGTAACGACAGTAAAACAATAGAAACATTATTTCTTTTGGTTTTAAGATAAATATAAAGGGGAAAAAGTAATACAGAGATGTAAAAAGTAAATTCTGAATGCAGACAATGCCCTTTTTCATTTCTAATGTAAAAAAATGAGAGCAGTACTCTAGTAAGTTTGTGTGCTTTTACAAGAGAATGTACCAGCTTTATACAGTAACGTCATGTGAGTCATAGCCATAAAAAAACTACAATATGCCAAAGGTTTCAAGAAACTTGGTTCTAAGTCTATTAAAAATAAAAAATAGTCTACAATATACAGCAGCCTTTCATTGAGGATTTAAAAACCAAATAACTGAAGAGTTGAATAGTGTTTTATCCCACTCACCAATCTCCTCCAGCAGCTTCTTGTTTCCTTTCTTGAAGGAACTAGATAGTAAGACATCGTAGCTTTTGAGGAGAAAGAAAACTTATCAACATACTAAGTAACTTTACTATTGTGTGTGCGTAAACTATGCAAAAAAGGTTTACTAAGCAGAAGACTTTCCTATCTCTACTAGCTTCGTATTTTTCTTACCTCATAAGGGTTTTGTGTTTTTGAAATAACTTTTAGCAAAATGTGTCTCAACTTTTCTAGAAATTGTTATAAAATTCAGAAATTGTTTCTTTAATAGAAATTTTTATGAATTTTAGTTATTTGGGGTCTTTTAAAAAAACTGTATAGGTTAAATCAAGTTTTTGTATTTTAAATCTCAGATAAACAGAGCTTCTTATAAAATCTCACCTGGAATTTGGGAGACAGGGTTCCGGGAAAGGAATATAGACTAGAATTACTGCCATAGGAATATTCTATCTTATCCTGATTCTAGCTATTAAAATGTATGATAAGATAGTAGGTGTTTTTTCTTTATTTTCTGTATTTTTCAAATATTCTTGGCAATTTTTTCTTCTATGCTCCTTCCTGCACACTGAGTCAATAATTTTTTAAAACAAGGAAAGCTCTGACAAAGGCTACCTGTACTAAATTAGCTCAATGTAAATTTGGGAGTTTGTGGTTCTTCTGTATGTTCTACCACCATATAATTTTTCTAAATATTTAATTACATGGAGTTGATAAAGGATTTTGTTTTTATACCATTCATGTTCTTATACATCTTTGCATAAAAAATCAAAATCTATCCACAAGATTTCCCGGTATTTGTAGGCACTCTCTTCACTTGTTTTTCCTGATCTACAACTTGATCATAAAGAATGAAAATGATAGTCAGCACTCACTGAAGGGTCAAATCCTCCTGGTAAAATAAATATTGACAATGCCTCATATGTAAAAGTTTTGTAGCCCTTTTGAATTATTTTTTAAAGATAAACAATTGTGTGTATATATAATACATAATCTATATAATTATATCTGTATAGAATTAAGTTTAGAATAAGACACATCAAGCCCTTAGCAATTGTTATCACTGAGACATAAGGTAGAGAGGCTGGGGGGTACATTCAGTGTTTATATAATTCCACACTGTTTAAACAAATATATTACTTCTATAATAATAAACCTAAAAGTCTTTAAAACTTCAGAAGTAAACACTTCTCTTGTGATTATGGGGTCCACAGCTGCCACTTTCTTAAAGTAAAAGTATCAGTACACAGGTTAAGTCCAATCACAATTTAGAAAAGCACAAGGTAGACTGGAAGGTGTGGCAAAAGAGGACTTTGACAGAGACTTTTTATTACCAGATTAACTAACTGCATTACAATCAGGGTGGAGCCCAGGTAGAGAGTAGAAGACAAATTCAAGAATTCCTAGGCATAGCTCTGGAGCAGGATGGAATTCTAAAGAACCGAAATCACAAGTAGCACACATGAAGGCATCAAAATTCAAAAGGAAAAGTTATTTTTACTTTCTAACGCACCCTCAATTGTAATCTCAACTTCATGTGGAAATCTGGATAAATCACAACCTCTCTGGGATGTCTCTGTATCTACAAACCAGGAAGGCAGAATAGATGACAATAATCTTTTAAGAGTTCTACCTTTAAGCCCCTTATAACAGTAATGATTTGAGAAATCTACAATATTAGAAGTATTTAAATTTTAAAACAATAAAAAGAATTTTAAACAATTTTTTGCCTTTAGATCTACCAACTTATAGAAAATACAGGAGCAGAGAAACATGTGAAATTATAGTTCAAAAATGTAATCAGGAAAAAACCAAACTAGGAAACAAACGACCTGTTTTCTTCAACAAATACAATTTAGTAATGAAAAAGGTAGAGAGGGAAACCTATGGAATTTTTTTTAAAAGACTTAAAAGATAATAATACAATTTTTTAAGAAACAATTGGGGAATTGGGAAACAAGATATTTGATTTTAAGGAGTTATTCATATTTTAAAATAATGACCTTTAAAAGAATCTTAATCTTTTAGAAATACACAATACATATGTATATCTATCTACCTATATAAATAACACAATGTTTCAGATTTATTACAACATAATTGAGGGAGTAGAAATGAAGCAAAATTGGTTATGAACTGATAATTATTTAAAGTAAGTGACCAGGATGAAAAGGTACACAATATTCTTCTCCATATGTTTCAATGTTTTAGAATTTATTCCATAATGAAAAGATTTTTTATTTGTATTTATTATTTTAGAGACAGGGTCTCACTCCAGCGTCCAGGCTGGAGTACAGTGGCATGATCATAGCTCACTGAAGCTTTGACCTCTTAGCTCAAGCTATGCTCTCGCCTCAGCCTCCCCAATAGCTGGGAATACACACGTGTGTGCCACCATGCCTGGCTAATTTTTTAATTTCTTTTTTTGTAGAGACAGGTCTTACAACTTGTCCAGGCCCACCCAACACTGTCCACTGCACCAAGCCAAAAAGATTTTTAAAAGAATGCTTACAAATAAAATCACTTACATGAGATAAACATTAATTAATAGAAGTAGGTTAAAAACTGTAGCTTGCAATCCATCAATATGGTTGTAATATGGTTTGGATCTGTATCCTCACCCAAATCTCATGTTGAATTGTAATCCTCAATGTTGGAGGCAGGGCCTGGAGGGAGGTGACTAGATCATGGGGTGGAGCCTACATGAAAGGTTTAGCACCATCCCCTTGGTGCTATCTCATCATAAAGTACTCCTGAGATCTGGTTCTTTAAAAGTGTGTAGCACCTCCCTCACTGCCCTCCTTGCTCCTGCTCTGGCCATGTAAGACATGCTAGCTTCTCCTTCACCTTCTGCCATGAATGTAAGTTTCCGGAGGCCTCCCCAGAAGACGCTATGCTTCCTGTACAGCGTGCAGAACTGTAAGCCAATTAAATATCTTTTCTTTATAATTACCCAGTCTCCGGTACTTCTTTATAGCATCATGAGAAGGGACTAATACAGGCTGCTTTAAGTTTACATTTGGACACACTATGTGGCACTAAACCTTAACTTGCATTGTCAGTCATTCTCCCTATCAAAATGCATCAGAGAAAAAAAAAAAGATATAGCAGCGCTTTCCTGGGGAGACAATCAATAAACTACATAATTAGTTGTAAAGTTATTGAAGGCTTAAAGAAAGAAGAGGTGGAAATTCTTAAAACTGACAAGCCAGAAAATGAATTGAAAAAAAAAAAAAAGGTTTTATAATATTCATACCTCATAAACATAAGAAGTTTTAGTTTACAATATAGCTATCTGGTTACCCAAATAACATATCACAGGAATAAAAATATGAAGAGTTTGCTTTCACAGATATCACACAATTGGCCCAGGCATGGTGGCTCATGCCTCTAATCCAAGCACTCTGGAGGCTGAGGCAGGAGGCTCACTTGAAGCCAGGAGTTCAAGACCAGACTCGGCAACATAGGGAGATTCCTGTCTTTACAGAAAATTTTTAAAAATTAGCTGGACATAGTGGCACATGCCTGCGGTCCCACTACTCAGGAGGCTAAAGTGGGAGGATCACTTGGGCCCTGGAGGTCAAGGCTGCAGTGAGTCATGATTGCACTACTGCACTTCAGCCTGGGCAATACAGCAAGACCCCATCTTAGAAACAAACACAAAAAACATCACACAATGATCAATTTTTCAAAATCAGAACCAAAAACAGCAAACATGTTTTAATGCCTAAACAATTCCTTTTGAAGGAATTTCTCAAATATATTCAGGCATGAACATAAGCTAATACAAAGACTAAGCAAAAAAATATTTTAAGAGTTCTAAATTTTAGAAATATTTAAATCCAAATATGCCACTATTTACATTAAGTGTAACCAAACTAAATGCTCCAATTAGAAAATAAATGCTACCTAACTGGATTTGAAAGTTCAACTATATAGTTACAAGAGTTTCAACAAAACACACAGATGCAGAAAGACTGAAAGTAAAGAGGATAAAAACAGTAAAGTATGAAACTCTAATCCAAAGAATATTGGGAGTTATATTAATATCAAAGTAGATTGTAAGATAAAAAACTATAATTAGAAATAGAGTTATTTAAAAAATAAGAGTGGTTCAATTCACCAGGAAGATATAACCTAATAACCTAAGATCAAAGTATATAAAGCAAAATTGACAGAATGACAAGAAACAGTAGATAAATGTGCAAATAGAGTGAAAATGTTTTAACACATCACTTATCAAATACTTAACAGAAACAAACAAGGAGAATAAGCAGTAAAGAAACAGATTATTTTAACAGATTAACAAACTTTACCTAATGAAGATGGAGAGAACACCATAACCAAAAACTTCACATTATGTACTATTATAGTATACATGGAACATTTACCAAAGTTGACTTTTTTTCTGGGCCACAATACAAGTTGCAAAAAATTTCAGCACCCTGAAATTACATAATGCATATTCTTGGACCGCAATAATATTATAAATAATTAAAAACAGCCAGAAATTTCTCATGTGTTGGAAATTATAAACTGCACTTCTAAATAACCTGTAGCCCAAAGTAGACATCATTATAAAAGTTAAAAATGATTTTTAAATAGTGGTAATAAAAAAGGCATATGGCATAGAATTAAAACAGTATCTGAAAAAAAATTTATAGCTTTAAATGCACTTACAGGAAAACACAGCTTAACTGAGGAGCTAACCATCCAGTTCAAGAAATTAGAAAAAAAAAAACCATCAAAATAAACTCAAAGAAAGTAGAAGGAAATAAGATCAGAAACTAATGAAACAGAAAAGAAATACATAATAGAAAAGAACACCAAAGGCAAACCAATTCACTGGAAAAACTAATGACTGATAATCTACAGTGACACAGATTACGGGGGAGGGCAAGGGGAGAGAAAGAAGAACAAGAGAGGGGAAGAAGGGAAAGGAGGAGGGAAGGGAAGCAGGGAGTAGGAGAAAGGAAAGGAGACGGAGAAGAATTGGGAAAAAGAGAAGAAAAAGACACATAACCATTATCAGGATGAAAAACCAACAGTACAAAATGGGGAGTCTAGAAATAGACCCTCCTATATATAATGAGCCCTTCATATACATCAGAGGTGGCACTGTACAAGAGTGGGTAAAAAAACTGTTTTCTAGTAATTGATGTTGGGGCAACTGACTATCTGATATGGTTTGGTTGTTTTGTCCCCTCCAAATCTCATGTTGAAATGTGATTTCCAACGTTAGAAGTGGGCTTAGTGGGAGCTGTCTGGGTCATGGAGGTGTACCCTTCATGAATGGCTTGGTGCCCTCACCATGGTAATGAGTGAGCTCTTGCTGTTAGTGAGTTCACAACAAAGCCGGTTGTTTAAAGGAGCCTGGCATCTCTCTCATGCTACCCCTCTCACCATGTGACACGACTGCTTCCACTTCAGCTTCTATCATGACCGGAAGCTTCCTGAGGCCCTCACCAGAAGCAAATGCCAGCACTATGCTTCCTATACAGCCTTTATGACCTCTTTTCTTTCCTTTTTTTTTTTTTTTTTTTTTTTGAGATGGAGTCTAACTCTGTCACCCAGCCTGGAGTGCAGTGGCATGATCTGGGCTCACTGCAACCTCCGCCTCCCAGGTTCAAGCAGTTCTCCTGCTGCAGCCTCCTGAGTAGCTGGGATTACAGGCACCCACCACCATGCCTAATTTTTTGTATTTTTAGTGGAGACAGGGTTTCATCATGTTGGCCAGGCTGGTTTCGAACTCTTGACCTCAGGTCATTCACCCACTTGGGCCTCCCAAAGTGCAGGGATTACAGGCTTGAGCCACAGGGCCCGGCCAACCTCTTTTCTTTATAAATTGTCTGGCCTCAAGCATTCCTTTACAGCAATGCAAAACAGACTAGCACACTATCTATATGGAAAAAAATGAATACACTCTAACACATAAACACACACATATAGAAATCACTCAGATGACTATAGAACTAAATGTAGAAGGCAAAGCTCTTACAAAATAATATAGAAAAATGTCTTCATAACATCAGGATAGGGATGTTTTTTAAAATGAAGACACAAAGAGCCTTGGCCATAAAGCAAAAGATTAACACATAGGACCACATTACAACTAAGAATATTTGTTCATAATTTGTCCATTAGAAGAGTGAAATGCACTCCACAGAAGATATCTGTAACACATTTACCCAACAAAAAGTTTGTGTCTAGAAAATAAAGAACTTCTACAAATCTGTAAGATAGATACTCCAAAAGAAAGATGAGCATATGACCCGAATCGGTACTTTGAAAAGGATTTCCAAATAGACATGAAAAGATGCTAAATCTCTTTGACTACAAAGAAAATGTAAATTAAAACCATAATCAAAATCCATACATAGCACACTGACAAAATTAAAAGTATGACAATATCAAGTGGTTAGTGAATGTGAAGCAATGGAAGCTCTCATACATTCTTGGTCTGAATGTATACTGAAACACTACTATGGAAAACAGGACCTATGACCCAAGAATTTCACATCCAGGACAAATAACATTTGTGCCCCTAAGGACCTAAGTACCACACAAGTACATGCATAATATTCAAAGTAGCATTGTTAATAACCACCAAAACCTGTTAGGAGCTTAAAGATTCATCAAAAGTAAAATAGGCAAACTGTAGTAAATTCATTTTTTAAAAATGATATATAATAGTTTAGTGCAACCACACAGCTACTACCTGCAACAACATGCATGATTCTTGAAACCCACATTGTGTGAAACCAAGAAACAAAGGCACATATACTATATGATTCCATTTTCTTAACTTTCAAAAACAGGCAATGCTAAATTATATACTTCTTTTCTCAACACACCATTTCTGGCTTGAATAAATTATATTCTTAAGGATGCATACTGAGGTGAGCAAACCGTAAAGTAAAGCAAGAAAGTGATTAGACAAAGAGAAAATAGTATTTACCTTCAGAGGGAAAGGAAGGGTTGCGATTAGGAACATACGCAGGAGGCTTCTGGAATATGGTTATGCTTTATTTTCTTAACCTGCGTGGGCTACAAAGATGCTTGCTTTGTAATAACTCATTAAACTACACAATTATGTTTTATGCATTTTCTGATGTATTATGTCACAATTCAAAAGTCTTTAAGTTAAAAACGTATCCTAAGTATCTCTAATTCTATTAATATCTAATGTGGATTTTTTCCCTACCTAAACCTTACTAGTTCAATCTTATTTACAGTCTCAATCAGTTGTAGGTAACAAATTTCATAAGCATCTAAACTGACTTTAATGTGTTCTAAGGTGCTGCTCTTTCCAAGGAATTTCCTCTGTATTTCAGAACTGTGTAAAATAGGTCCATAGGCTTCCTATGATTTTATGTATAATCAATCCTCTGTATCCAGGGGTTCCACATCTGTGGTTTCCACATATGTGGATTCAACCAACTATGGCTTGAAAATATTTGGGAGGAAAATGGATGGTTGTTCTGTTCTGAACATGAACAGGCTTCTTTTTCTTGTCATGATTCCCTGAGCAATACAGTAGCACAACTATTTACACAACATTTATATTTTATCAGGTATTATAAGCAATCTACAGACAATTTAAAGCATATAAGAGGATGTGTGTAGGTGATATGTAAACACTATGTCATTTTATATAGGGGACTTGAAAATCCGTGCATTTTGGTACCTAAGGGGCTCCTGGAGCCAAACTCTCACAAATACCGAGAAATGACTGTATTTACTTCAGCTTATGATTTTACAGGTTTAGCACATAACTCCTTCAGCCCTTTTCAACTGAAATTCTTAACCATAACTAACCACAATACAAAACATGAAACTTGAAAATTTTCTCAATTCTCCCAATGACAGTTTGTAGGTAATATTCTACATGCACAGAAGAAAAGTTAATTTGTCCCATCATGACATTAGGGTGAGAAAGGTAGAGTGAAGAGGTAGTCATTTTAGTTAACTTTCTTTGAAAGTTTTTTAAGAAGAAAAGTGCAATGACAATAATTAAGGTGGTAACTGCAGTATAAACCACCAGTTTCTGGATATTATGCAATTAAGCTCACTTCTTTCCAATGACCTTTGTGATGATAACTATCCAGTACTTGATTGACTTTCCACTGACATCTTAGGCTAATTTTATCAAGGCACCAGTTTATTATTAATACCAACTACTTTCCTAGTTCATTAGTAACATCCTGAATTACAGCATTTCATAAACTTAGTATGAGTTTGTCTTCCCTAAACGCATTAGCTAACTCTTAAATAAACGCAGTCTCCTACTCCCTCATATAAGCATAATAGGTTAACTAGGTTGATCTGGCTGAAGCAGTCTGGAGACACAGGTGTAGAATGTTTACAAAGTAGTTGGCAACAGAAGGTGAAGTGTCAAATGTATTAAGAACATGACCCTGCTTAGAATAAATATCAGATGAACTTTAGAATTATTTGTTTATTTCTAAAAATAATTCTGAGTAGAGCATTTAAAAGAGCTTTGACCTTTTCCCAACAGACATTAAATGGTAGCAGTCTTTGTTAACTTCATTTAAGAATTTCTTATAAAAACTCTACCAAAGATTTGCAATGTAACCATTCTATACTTTCTATACTGGCTTAAGAATATACGTTGTCAAATTTGACTTTAGTGTGAAATGTCTTACTCATTAGAATACTACCAATGTTACCCGAAAATGCCAGATAAAACAATAAAACTAAAATCAACTTGTCATCTACTGAAGACAATATGCGCAAACATAACCTTTGAAACTCTGTAGCAAAGCCAAATTCTTCTAACTGAGAATACTTTTCTTGGAGCTATACCACAACTTTATACTGTTGGAAATTTTTCTGTGCTTATAAATCTACATATGAGAATACCATGATTCCTAAAACACCTTTCTTGGATTTATTAATGTTTTCTACCAGCAGTTAATATCAAAGAGCTTCATTATTCTTACTCACAGAAAGAACCAATGCCAACTGTTTTATCAGCACTCAGACTTTACCTTTAGCAACAATTCCACCACTCATTGTTTTTATGTTTGTTTGTTTGATTGATAGGGTCTCACTCTGTCACCCAGGCTAGATGGAGTCCAGTAGCATGATCATGGCTCACTGCAGCCTTGACTTCCCAGCCTCCCAAGTAGCTGGGACTACAGCCGGGCACCACCATGCTCCAGCTAATTACTGTATTTTTTGTAGAGACAAGGTCTTGCCATGTTGCCCAGACTGGTCTCAAGCTCTTGGGCTCAAGCAATCTGCCCGCTTCGGCCTCCCAAAGTGCTGGGATTACAAGCATGAGCCACTGTGCCCAGCCTTCCACCACTAATTTTCAAAACATCATATTCACTACACATTAACGGATGTTTTATTTCTATGAACTGAAAATACATTTGTGTATCTGATTATGATGCAACCATTAAAAATGATTTAAGCTCTTGCACCATAAGGCAGTGTTTCATGTATTAAAAATCTTCTGCCTTATAAATGGCACTACCAACTGCATGTGCTAGAAATATAGAACATTTGTCCTTATACTCCCTCATTCTACATCAAAACAATCAGTATAGCTGGCTGATTTTACTCCTAAATCTATTTTGAATCTCTCTACTCTCTATCACTACCTATAGCCCTAGACATTATAATTTCTTTTCTGAACTATGATATTTACCTCCACGCACTCACCACCTAACAATCCATTTGCCCACACGGCCTCTGAATGATCTTTTAAAATTACAAAGATCTTATGACTCCCTTGATTCAAAAATCTTCAGTGGTTTCCCATCACTCTTGGGGAAAAGTGCCAAAAACTTTACATGTATTATTTAGACCTTGCTTACTACCTCTTCAGCCTCAGTCCCTCCCTTTGTAGTTATCATTCTCTACACTCCAGCCGTTTTACCTCTAACGCTCCAAGCTGCTTCCCTCTGCCTGCAACTGCACCTGTACAAGCCCCTAGCACCTCCAATGCCCTGCTTCCTTCTTTCACATGCCTAACTTGCATTCATTTTTCAGTTCTCATCTTAAATAATATATATTCAATTTTGATTTCCCCACTTACATGTTCTCACAGTCATACTTTTTTTTTTTTTTTTTTAAGATATTCTCATCTTATCACCCAGGCTGGAATGCAGTGGCACCATCTCAGCTTCCTGCAACCTCTGCCTCCTGGATTCAAGTGATTCTTGTGCCTCAGCCTCCTGAGTAACTGGGATTACAGGCATGCACCACCACACCTGGCTGGTTTTTGTATTTTTAGTAGAGACAGGGTTTAGCTATGTTGCCTGGGCTGGTCTCAAACTCCTGGCTTCAAGTGATCCATCTGCCTCGGCCTCCCAAAGTGCTGGGATTATAGGCATGAGCCACTGTGCCTGGCTGACATTCATACTTCTTTACAGCCCTTACCATATCACAGTTGTACCTTTTTTTGTGAGATTGTTTAATAGTACTCTCTATCACTAGAGTATAAGCTCCATAAGAGATGGACACATCATTCTTCTTCACTGCTCTATCCTTAGCACCTACCAAGATGTCTGGTCCACAAAGGAGTCTAGTAATTATTTGCTGAATGAAATACACATAGCATTCAATCTAGAAAAAAACATATCCCAATAATCAGTTATCTCTGGGTGGTTGAAAACAACAGGTAGTTTTCATTTTCTACCTTATGTTTTTCATCATTTATATTTTCTACAATAAGCACATTTTGCTTTTATTACTTGAAAGTTAACTCTTTCCAACCCATTTTTAAAAATAAACTTCATTTTGGAATAATTTTAGATTTACAAAAGTTGCAAAAACAGTACAGAGATGTCCCAAAATACCTCTCATTCATAGTTTCCCCAATTGTTAACACATTACATTCCATGATACATTTGTCAAAACTAAGAAACTGACATTTGTATATTATTATTAAGTAAACTCCAGACTTTATACATAGATTTCAGCACCTTTTCCATGAGTGTCCTCTTTCTATTCCAGGTCCCAATACAGGATCCACACTGCATTTAGCTCTCTTGTCTCCCTAAACTCCTTTGGTCTTAGTTTTTCAGTCTTTCCTAGTTTTCATGATTTTGACTAGTCAGGTATCCTGTAAAATGTCATCCAGTCTAAGCTCATCAGTTGCTTTTCTTGTGATTAGACTAGGATTATGGGTCTTTGGAAAGACTATCACAAAGGTGACATGCTCTTCTTGTCACATATCAAGTGTACATGATATCTATGATATATCACTGGTGATATTAATTCACTATTTGGCTAAGATAGTGTTTTCCAGGTTTTTCCCTACTCTATTCTTTGGAAGTAAGTCAATAAGTCTAGCCCACCCTCAAGGGAGGTAGGAATTAAGCTTCTCCTCCATAGAATGGAATGGGTACATAAATTATTTGATGGGAGATTTGTCTCTTTTACCTCTTATTTATTCAATTATTTATATCAACTTATATCCTTTGTATCATATATATGGGATCATTTTATACTTTGAGTTATAATTCATGCTACATTATTTTTGTTGCTCAAATTATTCCAGCTTTGACCCTTGGGAGCTTTTTCAGGTAACTTCCTGTGTTCCTCTGATGTGCCCCCATCCTTTTGTTTTATGAATACTTCTTCACTCCTGGTACTACAAGACACTCTGGCCACATTTTATATTTCTACTCTCTCAGTCCTAGACTCTGCCATTCCTCCTAGGCAATCCAGGTCATTACTAAGATCTAAAGTTAACCATTTAAGATTTTTTTTTTTTATTGAGATGGGGTCTTGCTCCGTTACCCAGGCTAGAGTGCAGTGGCAGATCTCGGCTAACCTTGACCTCCCCAGGCTCAAGTGATCTTCCCATCTCAGCCTCCTGCATATTGAGGACTACACGCAAGCACCACTATGTCCAGCTAATTTTTCTATTTTTTTGTAGAGACAGGGTTTCACCATATTGCCCAGGCTGGTCTCGAATTCCTGGGATCAAGAGATACACCCACTTCAGCCTCCCAAAGTGTTGGCATTACAAGTGTGAGCCACCACATCCAGCCAACCATATAAGATTTTTATGAACCCAGGATAATCTATCTGAATGTCATGATGTAGGTGATCTGTTTGATAACTGCAGAAAGTATAAGTAAGTTTAAACTTTGGGCACCCAGGCCAAAATTATCATAAAGGACTCTCATTTTTAATATTAAATAGCAACACTTCCATCATTTCTTCTACCATATTCTTTTATTTTGTTTCCAAAATTAATCTGAGTCAAGTAGGTAGAATTGATATGTTTCCCTTCATTTTTTAGATGAGAAAATCTAAAAGGGTGTGATGATACTGACTAATGTCAGGCAGGTAGCCATTTTCCTCTGTGGTTTTCTCCTGGCTTTCTATTCTATCCCCATTCACTTCTGGATTGCACTACCACTTCGGTGGACCCTTATGCAATACAGTTTAACAACACAGATAAGTGGCTTATATCCTGCTACTCTACTGAATAACCCACCAGTTTAGTGTCCAGCTAAACCAACACTTCATATAACTGTATTAGTTTAATAATTAAAAAGGTCTGGGTGCTGTGGCTCACACCTGTAATCCCAGCATGTTGGGAGGCCGAGGGGGGCAGATCACTTGAGGTCAAGAATTCGAGACCAGCCTGGCCAACATAGTGAAACCCATCTCTACTGAAAGAAAAAAAAAAGTATAAAAAATTAGCTGGGCACGGTGGCACATGCCTGTAGTCCCAGCTACTCGGGAGGCTGAGGCACGAGAATCACTTCAACACTCCAATTGGGAGGCGGAGGTTGTAGTAAGCCAAAGTATCACCAGGGCACTCTAGCCAAAATAACAGAGCGAAACTCTGTCTCAAAAATAATTATTAAAAAGGAAAAAAGACTCCTAAAAGGTATAAAATATGAGCAGCGAATATGTTAAATAGATGACTATTTTACAAAGAAGTTAACTCTTAACAAGCTCCTACCCTATGCATGCCGATGTATTACACATTTGTAAGAAGGAAGGATAAAACAAACAGTATATATGGCTTCCCATTATATATGAATATCCTTTCCCCACAAAATTTGGAAATAGAAAAAAATAAGAATGCTCATCAAGAGGTGAACTATGTAATCAAAACGTAATGGATCAGCTCTAAACAGAACTATGTACATAAGAAAATAAATTACTTACAAACTAACAGAAATTACTAGGATAATTTTACTGAAAAAAAAAATGTGTTGCTCAATTTAGGAGGAGGGCAGGCTATAAACAAGTAAGACAAATACAGATAAAGTCAAGAATGCAAGCACAATAGAAGCAACACCCAGTTTACTACATACAAGGGGCCCTTAACTTTAACTGAGGAGTAAGGTAAGGATTACTAAAGGGACTGAGGGCTAATTTAAGAAGCAAAGTACAAGTAGTACTTTTGTACTACTTGGTATTGGAATACTATTAGTATTCTAGACAAAGGGCCATGTATAAAGACCTGGAAAAATGACAGCCAGGCACAAGCTCAAAACTAACATTTGGGCAATAGTACAACAGAAGGCCCAATTACCACATAGACATAATATTTAGTTACACATCAAGTTTAAACTGTTAATATGTTCTATCCTATATACAATATACCTCAGAATGACCCGGAAGTTTAAATTCAGTTTTATAATTCTGCAGCCAAATTGCTGACAACTTGGAAAATACTAAAAATATAAAGAATAATTATAAATCCCCAAATTCCATCATGAAGAAAAAAGCACATTATTTTGGTGTATTTTCCTCCAATGCTTTTTCTGTGTGTGTATATAATATTGAAGAGAATTGGGAAATCATATATGCAGATTTTACCCTTTTTATATAAACACTTCACTCTTAAAGTTTTTAATACAATATAACAAGTCACCTTATTCATGTACCCAGTATGCATTTGGCAGCTAGCTTATGTTAGAATTCTCAAAATGTGGTCAAGTATGGTCGAGAGACCCCAGAAATCTTTCTCAGGGGTCCATGAGGTTAAAAACAACACTTTCAATAATACTAAGCTAACCCTGTCAGTTTCCTACTGCTATTGTAACACACTGCCATAAACTTAGTTGCTTAAAACAACACAAATTTACTTTCTTATAGTTCTGGAGACCAGAAGTCTAAGATCAAGGTGTCAGCAGGGCAGTGTTCCTTTTGGAGGCTTCAGGGGCGAATCTGTTTCCTTGCCTTTTCTAGCTTCCAAAGGCCGCTTTCATTCCTTGGATTATTCTCACATAATCTTCACACAAAAATTCTCACGCCTTTTTCTCACATCACTTCTTGTTTCATTACCATGTCTGCTACCACTGACTCTTTTAAGGACCCTTGTGATTACATCAGAGATACCCAGGTAATCCAGGATAATCAATCCATCTCTAGATATTTAATCACAAAGTCCATTTTATCATGTAAGGTAACATATTTACAGGTTTTAGGAATTCGGGTGTGGGGAGGGCCATTATTAAGTAGACCACAACATTCTTTGTCTTGTTCATTGTACTGGCCTTTCATTTATAGTACAAAAGCAATAGTGAGGAAGACAGCCTGATATCTACCATAAATCAAAACAGTGGCACCAAAATTTACTAGAAGGTGTTGTATTGGGCAGGCACAGTGGCTCACACCTGTAATCCCAACACTTTGGAGGCTGAAGCAGGCAGATCACTTGAGATCAGGAGTTCAAGACTAGACTGGCCAACATGATGAAGCCCCATTTCTACTAAAAAGACAAAAATTAGCCAGGCATGGTGGTGCACACCTGTAATCCCAGCTACTCGGGAGGCCAAAGCATGAGAATTGCTTGAACCCGGGAGGCGGAGGTTGCAGTGAGCCAAGATCATGCCACTGCACTCCGGCCTGGGCAACAGAGCCAGACTCCGTCTCAAAAAAAAAAAGAAAAAAAAGCAGTTGTTATATTTTTCACCACCATTAATTTGCAGAAAACAAAAGCCTGTTTCACTTCCAAATGTTCTTGATAAAATGGTAAGTATTCATTTTATTAAATCACAACTCTTGAGTACACATCTTTTTAATATTCTGTGTAACAAACTAGAAAGAATGAACAGCACACTTTCACTCATACTGTTGTAGAATGGTTCCATCTTAAGGAAAAGCACGTATCGGAATATTTGAGTTGTGAGCCGAACGTTTTTCATAGTACACCACTTTTTTTGAAAGAAAAGCTGACACACTCACTTTAGTTATTTAGGCTAAAGATTTTGCCAGACATTTTCTCAACCTGTCTCTTCAAGTAAAACAACTGACAGTATAGTGTTGCCAATAAAAAAATTTGAACTCTCAAGCAAAAACCAAATTTTAGAAAACCTGTATTCATCACTGTGAGCCACAAAGCTTCCCAACACTTTGGAAGGCCGAGGTGGGAGGATCACTTTAGCCCAGGAGTTCGACATCAGCCTGGGCAACATAGTGAGATACCCCATCTCTACAAAAAAGTTAAAAATTAGCTGGGTGTGTTGGTACATGCCTATAGTCCCAGCTACTTGGGAGGCTGAGGTGAGAGGATCAGTTGAGTCCACAGAGGTCGAGGCTGCAGTGAGCCGTGATCATGCCACTGCAGTCCAGCCTGGAGGATAGAATGAGACCCTGAAT